>NC_143036.1:8135000-8310000 GCF_057628025.1 Oncorhynchus mykiss | reverse complement strand
AGCATCCACAGGTAAATAGTAAGGTAAATACAGTAGCGAGTGTTACTACTGGCAACATGGCAAAGATATGAGTGGGACTGAATTAGGACTATCGCTCTTACCAAATTTGATCAACATCATCATCTAAGGGTGTACATAATATTATTTAATATTCATTGTAAGGAGAATAATTCATTGTCACATATATATATATAGGGCATTCAGAAAGTATTCAGACCCCTTGACTTTTTCACATTCTGGTAGGTCACAGCCTTATTCTACATTTTGCTAAATTATTCGTTTTTTTCTCATAATTCTGCCCAATTTTCGCTAATTTATTAAAACTAGATAACTGAAACATGACATTTACATAAGTATTCAGACCCTTTACTCAACACTTTGTTGAAGCACCATTGTCAGCGATTACAGCCTCAAGTCTTATTTGGTATGATGCTACAAGCTTGGCACACCTGTATTTGGGGAGTTTCTCCCATTCTTCTCTGCAGATCCTCTCAAGCTCTGCCAGGTTGGATGGGGAGCGTCGCTGCACAGCTATTTTCAGGTCTCTCCATAGATGTTAGACCGTGTTAAAATCCGGGTTCTGGCTAGGCCAATCAAGGACATTCAGAGACCTGTCCTGAAGCCACTCCTGCATTGTCTTGGCTGTTTGCTTATGGTCATTGTCCGGTTAGAAGGTGAACCTTTGCCCCAGTCTGAGGCTCTGGAACAGTTTTTCATCAAGGATCTCTCTGTACTTTGCTTCTTTCATCTTTGCCTCGATCCTGATAGTCTCCCAGTCCCTGCCAATGAAAAACATCCACACAGCATAATGCTGCCACCACCATGCTTCACAGTAGGGTTGGTGCCAGGTTTGGCATTCAGTCCAAAGAGTTCAATCTTGGTTTCATCAGACCAGAGAATCTTGTTTCTCATGGTCTGAGAATCTTTAGGTGCCTTTTGGAAAACTCCAACTGGGCTGTCATGTGCATTTTACAGAGGAGTAGCTTCCGTCTGGCCAATCTACCATAAAGGCCTGGTTGGTGGAGTGCTGCAGAGATGGTTGTCCTTCTGGAAGATTCTCCCACCTCCACAGAGGAAATCTAGAGCTCTGTCAGAGTGACCATCAGGTTCTTGGTCACCTCCCTGACCAAGGCCATTCTCCCCCGATTGCTCAGTTTGGCCGGGCCGCCAGCTCTACGAAGATGGTTCCAAACTCCTTCCATTTAAAAATGATGGCGACCACTGTGTTCTTGGGGCCTTCAATGGTTCTGTTTTGATACCCTTCCCCAGATCTGCGAGTCAGCACAATCCTGTTTCTGAGCTCTACACACAATTCCTTCGACTTCATGGCTTGGTTTTTGCTCTGACGTGCACTCTCAACTGTGGCACCTTACATAAACAGGTGTGTGCCTTTCCAAATCATGTCCAATCAATATAATTTACCACAGGTGGCCTCCAAGTTGTAGAAACATCTCAATGATGATCAATGTCAGTAGGATGCACCTGAGCTCAATTTCGAGTCTCATAGCAAAGGGTTTAAATGCCTCTGTAAATAATGTATTTATTTTTAAAAAATGTTGTACATTTTCAAACATTTCTAAAAACCTGTGTTTGGTTTGTGATTATGGGGTATTGTGCGTAGATTGCTGTGAATATTTTTTTTATTAATACATTTTAGAATAAGGCTTTAACCTAACAAAATGTGTAAAAAGTCAAGGGGTCTGAATAGTTTCATAAAGGCGTATTATATATAAACCTTACAATGAATGAAAAGGAATAACTCTGAAAGTCCACATGTGAACATTGAAGCACTTGTTTTAAAAGTTATGTCAAATCAAATGACATACTAATAACAACAACTACAAACTAAAACATCTTAACCCAGAAACCATGTAGGTAAGCCCATTATAACATCATAAGGTAGTATGATAACTAGTATGTCATAAAATATATTATGTGGAGTATAATGCAATAATGTGAACCAATCTCAACCGTATATTATATAGATATTCCTGACTCTTAGCCTGCTTCCTCTCATCACCATTGCTTTTTTTAACCACATCTAATCAAAGTCAAGTCAGAGGATAAAGCTCAAGTAAAGCGAGGAAAGAAACGTGTCCTGACTACAACAACCACTCAAACGTATCGTTCGTTATGCGTATCAGTACTACAGTCAATACAACCACACTATCAACCCTTTAAAAAGGATGCAATAGGATGGATTGTCGTATCCATAAGAACCGTTCTATTTCGGTACCCCGCTACCCGCACACGCTTTGCAAGTCTCGGGATTAAAATACAGCAGGTGAATGGATAGGACTGGGCTGAATAGGACATCATAATGAATAGTATCTTTTCAGCAGCATTTCATACTATTGAATGATATATAATCTGGTAGGCTATACATTTATGATATATTAATACGGAATTGATTCCACAAGGGGGCGCTTCAACAAATCGCTATTAGCCTAAACTTTGCCAACAGTGCACCGGAGTCCAGTAATTCAGGTTCTCGTTACATGAAGATCATTAAATGAGTATGGACGCGTTCAACTTCATTCGTATAGGCTACTGCGTTGTCTGCCAGGGCAAATTATTCCAAAGTTGAAATACATAACATATTTGACACTTCGATGTAGGTGGTTTGCCAACAAAACTTAACGTACAATTCCAAGAAGTACTGAAACATGAGCATTTCTGCTATCTTCACACAGCATACAATGTTTTAACGAAAACAACAATTTGAACGACTTCAACTTTAAATGTACAATGGAAAATAGACTTAGATTTCTCTCATTTCTCTCATATGCATACTTACATTTGTAGGTTTGCCCTCAATTCACGGTGCACAGTCCAGTCTTTGTAAGTGTTCAACAAGTTCAACACTGACCTCGGAAACTCCTTTAAAATGCGCGTGTTAATCTTACTGTGACGAGTTTGGCATAAACGGGATGCTAAATATTGATGACCAAAGATTGAAAACAAGCTGAATGGAGCTTGAGGCAGCGTTTGAATGGTCACCCCGCGCACACGTAAATCTTCCTAGAATCGCTGTGCAAAGTGCAACATCTCTTTGGCGAAGAGAAACGGGATCACATGAGATTTTCTCCCACTTAAATACAAATGGACTGATCGCTGTTAGTGGGTCTTAGATCAGCACAACCACAGAAAAAAATGTGAGTATTTTGATACTGGGCTATGTCCAGCTGGTCATCATTCCGCCATGTGCCATTCCATTATCGGTATTAGAACCGTGTCTGCAGGAGACAAACAATTCCACTAGGAAAAACTTTTGGGGAACGCTCCGTTGTCTTTCATGAAATTCCCCTTTTTAATTGTATCATTTCTTAGATCCACAGTCAATACGTTTGATTCCGGTGAGCGGATATCTGAATCTACCCCCCCTCTCTCTCGCTATGTACTACAGGCAATAAAAGGGGACATGAATCACTGCGCTGCCGAGAATATCGTCCAATGTGCCCGCGTCACGCATCCCTCGCGCATTACACATAACAGCGCATCGCTGCAAACTGCTCAGTGGAGATTGCGGGTAAAAGATAACGCACTTGGAGTCCATCAGGTGAAACCGCTCGCTCAGCCTAAATATTCTTCTAGAACTCAATACACCCCCCCCCCCCCCCAGCGGCGAGTTCTCTTTTATGACCAGTCTGAGACTCAATGGGGTTGATGTAGCTAAACTTGGAGGACAAATGAGAGATCACTGTGAACCGTAGTTTCCTATGCCTGCCACCACTTTAACAAGGACAGAGCAGAGCGATCTATATGAGATAAGCAATCTCTTCTAAATGCGAGCTAGTGATTGCAACCCTTACCTCTACCTCAATACGTGTATGTTCTGCGGGGTCCTAACGTGTACATTTCATTTTGATAATTGTAATTATGATTATTATTATTATTTTATTTGTTTTACTATTTGTCCTAATTTTTTAAAACTCTCTTAAATTCAGTTGGTTTGGTTTAATGATATAGCCTAACTGTTTACATGTTAGGTAAACATTTCTCGCGTAATAGGCGCATTGGACATTGTGGTGATGTTTGTGATTGACTGGGACATACAGGAAATAACTATATCAAATGCTTAAACACATAGGCCTACACCACGCCTAAATATGGTGCTCGTCGGCCCCCATATCTGCCCGGGTTAAACGAATGAAGGTTTGAAAAGTGGAGTAGGCTATAGAGGTTGGTTAAATTAAGACAAGAGGAGTAGACTATAGAGATCTGTTAAAAGCAGGCACTTCACCCCATAGGCCACATTACGAATTACGCGCTCAAATTACAGCACACACACACACACACACACACCGTCGCCCGCCTTGATGAGTCAGTAGAGTTGCGGACAGTTTAGCAACGTCATTACACCTTGTGTAAGACTCAGTCTGTTCGCTGACTTTCCACTGCAATTTACCCGACACTGGCAAAAGTGGAAACATTTGATTTCTACAGGGGGTTGAGTCCGCAGCAATCTCTCACACGGTCATGATATTAGCCTTGGGGAGGGCCCAGATGATATTAAAATTCTATCCATTCTGACAGTAAATCCTCAAGCGGCGACGATCCGGGGAGAGAATGAAACCATAAACAGCACAGATGGAGAATAGTAGAACACGGAATATTCATTAATGACCCTGCACCTGATTTGCAACTTAGGACCGGTTTCCGTGACGCATATTAAGCCTAGTCCTGGATTTAAAAGCTATTTGAATGTTCTCCATTGAGTAGCAAAGGAAATCAGTCCCTATAGCGTTTACTTATAGAGGTCTGAATGCATTAGGCCTATACTCCACACACACAACTCACCACTGTATGAGCAGTGCCGTGCAGCCATCAGACCTCTGATCAAATCACATGATATTTGTCACATGCTTCGTAAACAACAGGTGTAGACTAACAGTGAAATCCTTACTCATGGGTCCCTTTCCAACAATGCAGATTGAAAGATAAAGATAAAACACCAAATATAAATAATGACATGAGGAATAAATACACAGTGAATAACGAATAAAAATAACGAGTAAGTACCAGTACCGAGTCGATGTGCAGGAGGGGTAATTGAGGTAGCTATGTACATATAGCTAGAGGTAATATAGGTAGAGGTAAAGTGACTAGGAAACAGGATACATAGACCGTCGCAACAGTTTAGGCCTATGTGGTGTGTGTGTGTGTGTCTGTTTGTGTGTGTGTGGCGTCAGTATGCATGTGTGCACGCGTATGTAGTCTCTGTATGTGTGTATTGGACATTCAGCCCTACAGTGAGGCATACTGACTCAATTATCTGTCAGATATTCCCGAACAGCAAGTGTGCAACAACACTTTGGCAAGTTTTACACGATGCGGCGAACCTACAAATAAATCAACGGTATAGAGAAGCAATTTAGTAATGCTGAATCCAGTGTACTTTCATAGCCTATTTATTTCTGAAGCACTATGTAAGACAATTGATTATCTATGATCTGTTTTAATCATAGACAATTATAAACTTTTCTTGTCAGCTGTCAGAAGGCACACAATCAAAAGGTGTCTTAAATAGACGCGATCATCCCTCCAACATACCAAAACAGGTAGGTAGACCTTACCTTTTCTCTCAAAGCTTCATTTCGTAACTTTGCAAAGAATAGTGAAGATCATGGAACACACCGATGTATATCTTTTTTTAAACCGGGACATTGTTGTTCACGCGGAGAGCAGAGACTTGCTCCGAAACGACTAGTTCACTCCATGGCTTCCCCGGAATGGGGTGAGCGAAGGCGCGGATGCCACTTCAGTTAGTGAAACACCTAGACAGACACATGCGATATCACGCAACGGTAAATGCAAGTACTACTTTGGATTCTACTTAATCCTTGTCTGAAAAACTCGTTGGTCGAAAAAAATGCAAAGGCTGTGGAGACTATCGGCTTGCAGACGGAGCGGTTATAATACCGACACTCATGTAGTGCTACAGTATACTGACATGTAGTGAGTTATCATGCCTATCGAGACACACAGTTTAAGCATTAAACAGAATAGTGGAACCATCGGGTTTAATCAATATCAATGCATTTGTTAAGAGTATATATATATATATATTTTTGCCTCTGTATAGTCATATAGTAAGTAAAATGTCGCAACTAAGTTTTGTAAATGATCTCATGCCAAAAGATAACACTACAGACCACAGATTGACCAGTGGAAAATCTCTAACAGGTGACAGTCATAGGATGGTTGTGGAATCATGATAATATTGCATCTGAGCACGTCAGAGCCCTTTTGAGCAAACATAGATGGAAGACAGCCACATGGGCAATTTTTGAGTCGGCATGTGAATTGATAAAACATTAAAATTAAGCATCATCCTAATCCTAAAATGGAGAACAATTGTTACAATTGTGTTACAGTGTTATGTGCTCTGCTCAAAAAATGCATTGCACGTTCACTTCAAGAGAAAAAGACCAGACAAAAGTGTAGCGCTATGTAGATGCGTCAACTGGCCACTCACGTCAGCACCGTGGACAGTTCCTCACGCTTTACATTTGCAGCGGCGCTCACGTCAGCACCGTGGACAGTTCCTCACGCTTTACATTTGCAGCGGCGCTCACGTCAGCGCCGTGGACAGCTCCTCAAGTGACTCCGCGGGCAGAAGCAATTAATCTAATAGGAACATGCTTCATACCTTCACAATAACCAGCAATGGAATAACACAGGCCGTTTCATGCAATTCTCTTTTCCTGTAATGCCTATTTTATGCCCACTTAGCTACACCAATGGCAGAACAGATGTATAGTACATTTTAAGACAGATGGTATCCACTGAATTTCTTTAACCAGGTAAAAATATTCCCATTGCAACACCATCACTCAGAAGAAAAGAAGGAAGAACTTAAGTCTATTTAAAACAATGCCCCAGGGTCAGTATACATAACTAGGTGACCAGATCACGGCCCTTACTGTTGTTTTAGTCTATAAATCAAGTCCCTTACTGTAGTTTTGTATGAATCAACACCCAAACATAGTTCTAGTCTATAACACAAAGACCTTACTATATTTATAGTATATAAATCAAGGTGCTTACTGTAGTTATAGTCTATAACACAAGGTCCTTACTGTAGTTATAGTCTATAAATCAAGGTCCTTACTGTAGTTATAGTCTATAGATCAAGGTCCTTACTGTAGTTATAGTCTATAACTCAAATATTTTACTGTAGTTATAGTCTATAACACAAGGTCCTTACTGTAGTTATAGTCTATGAATCAAGGTCCTTACTGTAGTTATAGTCTATAAATCAAGGTGCTTACTGTAGTTATAGTCTATAACTCAAGGCCCTTACTGTAGTTATAGTCTATAGATCAAGGTCCTTACTGTAGTTATAGTCTATAACTCAAATATTTTACTGTAGTTATAGTCTATAACACAAGGTCCTTACTGTAGTTATAGTCTATGAATCAAGGTCCTTACTGTAGTTATAGTCTATAAATCAAGGTGCTTACTGTAGTTATAGTCTATAACTCAAGGCCCTTACTGTAGTTATAGTCTATAAATCAAAGCCCTTATCGTAGTTATAATCTATCATTTAACACCCTAATGTAGTTCTAGTCTATAACTCAAGGTACTTACTCTAGTTATAGTCTATAACTCAAATCCTTTACTGTAGTTATTGTCTATAACACAAGGTCCTTACTGTAGTTATAGTCTATAACACAAGGCCCTTATTCCCTTACTGTAGTTATAGTCTATAACACAAGGTCCTTACTGTAGTTATAGTCTATAACACAAGGTCCTTACTGTAGTTATAGTCTATAACACAAGGCCCTTACTGTAGTTATAGTCTATAACACAAGGCCCTTACTGTAGTTATAGTCTATAACACAAGGTCCTTACTGTAGTTATAGTCTATAACACAAGGTCCTTACTGTAGTTATAGTCTATAACACAAGGTCCTTACTGTAGTTATAGTCTATAACACAAGGTCCTTACTGTAGTTATAGTCTATAACACAAGGTCCTTACTGTAGTTATAGTCTATACATCAAGGTCCTTACTGTAGTTATAGTCTATAACACAAGGTCCTTACTGTAGTTATAGTCTATAACACAAGGCCCTTACTGTAGTTATAGTCTAGAACTATCTAGCCCTAACAATAACCTCTCCATCGACAAAGATTGTTCTATCTAACAGTCACTAAACAATTACCCATAAAATATCACACAGACAGAGGGGTAAAAATGGTACATAAATGAGACATCAAATGTATGGTGGTAGAACGGATTGCCAAAGCCAAGTGTGATCCACTGGCCCCTTCCTCCTGTGATCGAAAAGCTTCCGTAGCATGTATGTCTGCTGTCCCCTTTCAGCACAACCGTGCGTCTTCAAATCTATGTGGAGGTTCGATAGCCGGCACTGCAATCGACACAGACTGGCATTCATGTGCCTCACACTCCATTATTTGTCATCCTACTCTGTCAGTGTGTGTGTGTGTTTAGTGTGTGTGCCTTAATCTGAGTGTGGCAGTGTGCTTTTCTGACATATATTGTACGTCTACAGCTGTATTTCCACCCATCACTGTCTCACAGACGGCAGGCTGAGTATTGGATTTTACCTTGGTTCAATGGAGTGTACTGTTGCCTTCATCCGGTTGGTAAGTAAGTGCAGGGCAGTGTGTGTGAGAGGGAGACAGGCTTACTTTAAAAAAAAAATCCTGAAAAACAAAACAAACCTAGACGTAATAATAATCAGGAAGTTCGTTACAAGCACTGGAACAAAATAGGCCCACAGTTTGACAACATTTGCTACATCGTTGTCAGCAGTGGGATGGTTAGGACACAATAATACCAAGAATAAAACAATTATGGCGTAAAGCCCAGTAATAGTTATATTACTTACTCAACTGGTAAATGTATCCTAATTAAGAGGATTGTTAATTGTTAATTTCACCATGCGCTCTAGAGCTGGCTAAAGTCCCTTCGTCAATCTGTGTTTTACAGGCCTCTGCTGATACTGCATAGTGTTAAAAACCCAAAACTCGACTCCCCCAAATTGAAATATAATAAGTAAAAAAAATAAAAAATAAACATTACCTGAGAAGAATTACACAGGAGCGTAATCCAAGGAAATTGAAAAAGGATTAGAACCATACAGGCCCACGTAGTTTGTGGTGGATTTGTACTTCACTCACCCACTGATTGAGATTTGGGTGTCCTGTTCGGATTTGTGTTGTTGCTCTGCAAGCGATTTGGGATTTACTTAACAGCACCAACCAACTCTTTCACTGTTGTGATTGGTTGCTGTTGTGTCCGTCCATGCAGTCATGTCTCACTGAATTCAGTTCGTTGCATTTCTGACACACACACATACGCACGCACGAACGCACACACACACACACACACACACACACACACACACACACACACACACACACACACACACACACACACACACACACACACACACACACACACACACACACACACACACACACACACACACACATACACACACACACACACACACACACACACACACACACACACACACACACACACACACACACACACACACACAGGACACAGGATTTCCAGCTAAGCATTTGAATGTGAAGTCAGTCACAATGGGGCGGCAGGTAGCCTAGTGGTTAGAGTGTTGGGGGATCGAATCCCCGAGGGATCGAATACTCAAGCTGAGAAGGTAGAAATCTGTCACCCTGCCCCTGAACGAAGCAATTAACCCACTGTTCCCCAGTAGGCTGTCATTGTAAATAAGAATTTGTTCTTAACTGACTTGCCTAGTTAAATAAAGGTTAGATAAATACAAAATAAATAAAACAATCCTGATACAGGGATAAACACAAACTCTGCAAAAAAAGCAACGTCCCTTTTTCAGGACCCTGTTTTTCAAAGATAATTCGTAAAAATCACTGTTTCCCATGCTTGTTCAATGAACCACAATAAATTAATGAACATGCACCTGTGGAGCGGTCGTTAAGACACTAACAGCTTACAGACGGTAGGTAATTAAGGTCACAGTTACGGAAACTTAGGACACTAAAGAGGCCTTTCTACTGACTCTGAAAAACACCAAAAGAAAGATGCACAGGGCCCCTGCTCTCCTGCGTGAACGTGCCTTAGGCATACTTCAAGGAGGCATGAGGACTGCAGATGTGGCCAGGGGCAATACATTGCAATGTCCGTACTGTGATACGCCAAAGACAGCGCTACAGGGAGACAGGACTGACAACTTATCATCCTTGCAGTGGCAGACCACGTGTAACAACACCTGCACAGGATCGGTACATCGGAACATCACACCTGTGGGACAGGTACAGGATGGCAACAACAACTGCCCGAGTTACACCAGGAACCCACAATCCCTCCATCAGTGCTCAGACTTCACAATAGGCTGAGAGAGGCTGGCCTGAGGGTTTGTAGGCCTGTTGTAAGGCAGGCCCTCACCAGACATCACCGACAACAACGTCTCCTATTGGCACAAACCCACCATCACTGGACCAGACAGGACTGTCAAAAAGTGCTCTTCACTGACGAGTCACGGTTTTGTGACACCAGGGTTGATGGTCGGATTCTCGTTTATTGTCGAAGGAATGAGCGCTACACCGAGGCCTGTACTCTGGACCGGGATCAATTTGGAGGTGTAGGGTCTGTCATGGTTTGGGGCAGTATGTCGCAGCATAATTGGACTGAGCTTGTTGTCATTGCAGGCAATCTCAACGCTGTGTGTTACAGGGAAACATCCTCTTACCTCATGTGGTACCCTTCCTGCAGGCTCATCCTGACCCTCCAGCATGACAATGCCACCAGCCATACTGATCGTTCTGTGTGTGATTTCCTGCAAGACAGGAATGGCAGTGTTCTGCCATGGCCTGCGAAGAGCCCGGATCGCAATCGCATTTAGCACGTCTGGGACCTGTTGGATCGGAGGGTGAGCGCTAGGGCCATTCCCCCCTGAAATGTCCTGGAACTTGCAGGGGCCTTGGTGGAAGAGTGGGCTAACATCTCACTGCAAGAACTGGCAAATCTGGTGCAGTCCATGAGAAGGAGATGCACTGCAGTACTTAATGCAGCTGGTGGCCACACCAGATACTGACTGTTACTTTTGATTTTGACCCCCCCTTTGTTTAGAGACACATTATTCAATTTCTGTTAGTCACATATCTGTGGAACTTTTTCAGTTCATGTCTCAGTTGTTGAATCTTTTAAATTCATACAAATATTTACACATGATAATTTTAATGAAAGTTAACACAGTTGACAGTGAGAGAGAGGACATTTATTTTTTTGATGAGTTTTTATAGGAACACATAATAGTATTTGAACAGCAATTCTATGTGTGTCAATGTTTATATACAAAATAGTGATTGAAACGTAGCCTTATTGTTAACAAGACAATTGTACAGTATTAGGGTAAGAAAACATGTCCTGCAGTATGTCCTACAGTATGTCTTACAGTATGTCCTGCAGTATGTCCTACAGTATATCCTACAGTATGTCCTGCAGTATGTCCTACAGTATGTCCTGCAGTATGTCCTGCAGTATGTTCTGCAGTATGTCCTGCAGTATGTCCTACAGTATGTTCTACAGTATGTCCTGCAGTATATCTTACAGTATGTCCTGCAGTATGTCCTACAGTATGTCCTAAAGTATGTCTTACAGTATATCCTACAGTATGTCCTACAGTATGTCCTACAGTATGTCCTGCAGTATGTACTGCAGTATGTCCTACAGTATGTCCTACATTATTTCCTGCAGTATGTCCTACAGTATGTCCTACAGTATGTCCTGCAGTATGTCTTGCAGTATGTCCTACAGTATGTCCTAAAGTATGTCCTGCAGCATGTCCTACAGTATGTCCTGCCGTATGTCCTGCAGTATGTTCTACAGTATGTTCTGCAGCATGTCCTACAGTATGTCCTGCAGTTTGTCCTGCAGTATGTCCTGCAGTATGTCCTGCAGTATGTCCTACAGTATGTCCTGCAGTATGTCCTACAGTATGTTCTGCAGTATGTCCTGCAGTATGTCATGCAGTATGTCCTTCAGTATGTCCTGCAGTATTTCCTGCAGTATGTCCTGCAGTATGTCCTGCAGTATGTCCTGCAGTATTTCCTGCAGTATGTCATGCAGTATGTCCTGCAGCATGTCCTGCAGTATTTCCTGCAGTATGTCCTGCAGTATGTCCTACAGTATGTCCTACAGTATGTTCTACAGTATGTCCTGCAGCATGTCCTGCAGTATTTCCTGCAGTATGTCCTGCAGTATGTCCTGCAGTATGTCCTACAGTATGTTCTACAGTATGTCCTGCAGTATATCTTACAGTATGTCCTGCAGTATTTCCTGCAGTATGTCCTGCAGTATGTCCTGCAGTATGTCCTACAGTATGTCCTGCAGCATGTCCTACAGTATGTCCTGCAGTATTTCCTGCAGTATGTCCTGCAGTATGTCCTGCAGTATGTCCTACAGTATGTCCTGCAGTATTTCCTGCAGTATGTCCTGCAGTATGTCCTGCAGTATGTCCTGCAGTATGTCCTGCAGTATTTCCTGCAGTATGTCCTGCAGTATGTCCTGCAGTATGTCCTACAGTATGTCCTGCAGCATGTCCTACAGTATGTCCTGCAGTATTTCCTGCAGTATGTCCTGCAGTATGTCCTGCAGTATGTCCTACAGTATGTCCTGCAGTATTTCCTGCAGTATGTCCTGCAGTATGTCCTGCAGTATGTCCTGCAGCATGTCCTACAGTATGTCCTGCAGTATTTCCTGCAGTATGTTCTGCAGTATGTCCTGCAGTATGTCCTACAGTATGTCCTACAGTTTGAGGCTTCTTCTTCTACTCTTACTCAGCTATTTCACACTTTCCTAGCACCCTCCTTCCTCCTAGCAACCTCCTTCCTCCTAGTTCCCTCCTGCTTCCTAACACCCTCCTTCCTCTTAGTTCCCTTCTTCCTCTTAGCGCCCTCCTTCCTCCTCAGGGGCTCCTGCTTCCTAACACCCTCCTTCCTCTTAGTTCCCTTCTTCCTCCTAGCGCCCTCCTTCCTCCTCGGGGGCTCCTTCCTCCTAGCGCCCTCCTTCCTCCTCGGGGGCTCCTTCCTCCTCGGGGGCTCCCTCCTCCTAGGGGGCTCCTTCCTCCTAGCGCCCTCTTTCCTCCTCGGGGGCTCCTTCTTCCTCGAGGGCTCCTTCCTCCTCGGGGGCTCCTTCATACGTCTGTGAAGTTATAATGCTGAATATAACAGAACGTCAGATGCGTATTTGGATTTTGTTAATTTATTTGATGACATTTGTTGTCCCATAACAGCTGTTTTCCTCATCGCCTGCTGTCAGACGAATGCTTGTGTTTCTCAGACTGGGAAGACATTGTAAGAGATATGCAGGACTTTGAACCTTTGGACAGAATAGTTGTTGCCTACCCAGGAGCTCTAACATAATGGATTCTCTTCTCACACATAATGCCTCCAGAATGAGTTAGATTAAAAACATTCTCTATTGATCTTACTCTCCATCGTAGTGCAATGGACACTACAAATAAACCCATTTAAAGTTTCTCTGCCAAGGATGGTTTACAATTGGTTTAGTATTGGGCAGAGAATGGCTGTGTATGCCAGGGTTTGATACAGAGTTCAGGAGCGGCTGGAAGCTAATACTGCACTTGACATTTCCAATATCTGCGCATCTGCATTTAGTCTGTTTACTGGGCGGAGAACGGGCAGGGTAGGAGACACCTATGGCACAGAGGCAACTAAGTGAATTTGAACCAAAATGTGGCAGCAGGGCAAATTTGAGCCAAAATGTTGCTGTGAAGTCAGATTGATCATTGAGAGTCAAGAAAGACTACTGAATAACATCCTATATGCCATGCAGCTCCTGTCTCACCCCCTTTCTTAACTCCTGTCTCACCTCCTCTCCCACCTCCTGTCCCACACTGCAGAATCATGAAGACAAAAACATGTTTGCCATGCCCTTATCCATATATACTGAACAAAAATATAAACGCAACATGCAACAATTTCAAATATATTATTGAGTTACAGTTCATATAAGAAAATCAGTCAACTGAAATTAATTAATTAGGCCTTAATCTACTGATTTCACATGATTGGGCAGGAGTGCAGGCCCAGCGAATCAGAATTTGTGTCCCCCCACACAATGGCTTTATTACAGACAGAAATACTTCTCAGTTTCATCATCTTTCCGGGTGGCTGGTCTCAGACGATCTCGCTGGTAAAGAAACCGGATGTGGAGGTCCTGGGTTGGCGTGGTTACACGTGGTCTGCGGTTGTGAGGCCGGTTGGACGTTCTGCCAAATTCTCTGAAACGACGACATTGGAGGCTGCTTATGGTAGAGAAATGACAATTGAATTCCCTGGCATCTTTTATTTCAGCTCATGAAACATGAGACCAACACTTTTACATTCTGCAATTTATATTTTTGTTCCGTATAAATGAATTACCCAATCACACATGATCACATTACTGTAAGCTAACTCTCACACTGTGTAATGAAAACAGAAATACCTTACTGTAAGCTAATTGGCTAGACTCTCATGCTGTGGAATGAAAACAGAAATGCCTTACTATAAGCTAATTGGCTAGACTCTCATGTTGTGGAATGAAAACAGAAATGCCTTACTGTAAGCTAACTGGCTAGACTCTCATGTTGTGGAATGAAAACAGAAATGCCTTACTGTAAGCTAACTGGCTAGACTCTCATGCTGTGGAATGAAAACAGAAATGCCTTACTGTAAGCTAATTGGCTAGACTCTCATGTTGTGGAATGAAAACAGAAATGCCTTACTGTAAGCTAATTGGCTAGACTCTCATGTTGTGGAATGAAAACAGAAATGCCTTACTGTAAGCTAATTGGCTAGACTCTCATGTTGTGGAATGAAAACAGAAATGCCTTACTGTAAGCTAACTGGCTAGACTCTCATGTTGTGGAATGAAAACAGAAATGCCTTACTGTAAGCTAACTGGCTAGACTCTCATGCTGTGGAATGAAAACAGAAATGCCTTACTGTAAGCTAATTGGCTAGACTCTCATGCTGTGGAATGAAAACAGAAATGCCTTACTGTAAGCTAACTGGCTAGACTCTCATGCTGTGGAATGAAAACAGAAATGCCTTACTGTAAGCTAATTGGCTAGACTCTCATGTTGTGGAATGAAAACAGAAATGCCTTACTGTAAGCTAATTGGCTAGACTCTCATGTTGTGGAATGAAAACAGAAATGCCTTACTGTAAGCTAATTGGCTAGACTCTCATGTTGTGGAATGAAAACAGAAATGCCTTACTGTAAGCTAACTGGCTAGACTCTCATGTTGTGGAATGAAAACAG
This sequence comes from Oncorhynchus mykiss, assembly GCF_057628025.1. NCBI lineage: Eukaryota > Metazoa > Chordata > Actinopteri > Salmoniformes > Salmonidae > Oncorhynchus > Oncorhynchus mykiss. The sequence continues at coordinate 8,294,693 of NC_143036.1, read as the reverse complement.
AAATGCCTTACTGTAAGCTAACTGGCTAGACTCTCATGCTGTGGAATGAAAACAGAAATGCCTTACTGTAAGCTAACTGGCTAGACTCTCATGCTGTGGAATGAAAACAGAAATGCCTTACTGTAAGCTAACTGGCTAGACTCTCATGCTGTGGAATGAAAACAGAAATGCCTTACTGTAAGCTAACTGGCTAGACTCTCATGTTGTGGAATGAAAACAGAAATGCCTTACTGTAAGCTAATTGGCTAGACTCTCATGTTGTGGAATGAAAACAGAAATGCCTTACTGTAAGCTAATTGGCTAGACTCTCATGTTGTGGAATGAAAACAGAAATGCCTTACTGTAAGCTAACTGGCTAGACTCTCATGTTGTGGAATGAAAACAGAAATGCCTTACTGTAAGCTAACTGGCTAGACTCTCATGCTGTGGAATGAAAACAGAAATGCCTTACTGTAAGCTAATTGGCTAGACTCTCATGTTGTGGAATGAAAACAGAAATGCCTTACTGTAAGCTAATTGGCTAGACTCTCATGCTGTGGAATGAAAACAGAAATGCCTTACTGTAAGCTAATTGGCTAGACTCTCATGTTGTGGAATGAAAACAGAAATGCCTTACTGTAAGCTAACTGGCTAGACTCTCATGCTGTGGAATCAAAACAGAAATGCCTTACTGTAAGCTAATTGGCTAGACTCTCATGTTGTGGAATGAAAACAGAAATGCCTTACTGTAAGCTAATTTGCTAGACTCTCATGCTGTGGAATGAAAGCTGTAATATCAGAGAAAGCTGGACATTTGTCCTCACCTGACCTCCATAGCAGTCTTGTTTGGGTAATATAATAGGATAGCAGTCTTGTTTGGTGTAATATAATAGGATATCAGTCTTGTTTGGGTAATATAATAGGATAGCAGTCTTGTTTTGGTAATATAATAGGATAGCAGTCTTGTTTGGGTAATATAATAGCATACATCAGTCTTGTTTGGGTAATATAATAGGATAGCAGTCTTATTTGGGTAATACAATAGCATACAGCAGTCTTGTTTGGGTAATATAATAGCATAGCGGTCTTGTTTTTTGTTTTTGTAATATAATATCATACATCTGTCTTGTCTGGGTAATCTAATAGCATAGCAGTCTTGTTTGGGTAATATAATAGCAATGCTGTCTTGTCTGGGTAATCTAATAGCATAGCAGTCTTGTTTGGGTAATATAATAGCAATGCAGTCTTGTTTGGGTAATATAATAGCAATGCAGTCTTGTTTGGGTAACATAATAGCATAGCAGTCTTGTTTTTGTAATCTAATAGCATAGCGGTCTTGTTTGGGTAATATAATAGCATAGCAGTCTTGTTTTTGTAATCTAATAGCATTGCGGTCTTGTTTGGGTAATATAATAGCATAGCAGTCTTGTTTTTGTAATCTAATAGCATAGCGGTCTTGTTTGGGTAATATAATAGCATAGCAGTCTTGTTTTTGTAATCTAATAGCATAGCGGTCTTGTTTGGGTAATATAATAGCATAGCAGTCTTGTTTTTGTAATCTAATAGCATAGCGGTCTTTTTGGGGTAATATAATAGCATAGCAGTCTTGTTTTTGTAATCTAATAGCATAGCGGTCTTGTTTGGGTAATATAATAGCATAGCAGTCTTGTTTTTGTAATATAATAGCATAGCAGTCTTGTTTTTGTAATCTAATAGCATAGCAGTCTTGTTTGGGTAATATAATAGCATAGCGGTCTTGTTTGGGTAATATAATAGCATAGCAGTCTTGTTTGGGTAATATAATAGCATACATCAGTCTTGTTTGGGTAATATAATAGCATACATCAGTCTTGTTTGGGTAATACAATAGCATACAGCAGTCTTGTTTGGGTAATATAATAGCAATGCAGTCTTGTTTGGGTAATATAATAGCATAGCGGTCTTGTTTTTTGTTTTTGTAATATAATAGCATACATCAGTCTTGTTTGGGTAATACAATAGCATACATCTGTCTTGTCTGGGTAATCTAATAGCATAGCAGTCTTGTTTGGGTAATATAATAGCATAGCAGTCTTGTTTGGGTAATATAATAGCATAGCAGTCTTGTTTGGGTAATATAATATCATAGCAGTCTTGTTTGAGTAATATAATAGGATATCAGTCTTGTTTGGGTAATATAATAGCATAGCAGTCTTGTTTGGGTAATATAATAGGATATCAGTCTTGTTTGGGTAATATAATAGGATAGCAGACTTGTTTGGGTTATATAATAGCATAGTAGTCTTGTTTGGCATAGCAGACTGGTTTGGGTAATATAATAGGATATCAGTCTTGTTTGGGTAATATAATAGGATAGCAGACTTGTTTGGGTAATATAATAGGATATCAGTCTTGTTTGGGTAATATAATAGGATAGCAGACTTGTTTGGGTAATATAATAGCATAGCAGTCTTGTTTGGTTAATATAATAGCATAGCAGACTTGTTTGGGTAATATAATAGCATACATCTGTCTTGTTTGGGTAATATAATAGCATAGCAGTCTTGTTTGTGTAATATAATAGCATACGTCCATCTTGTTTGGGTGATATAATAGCATATCAGTCTTGTTTGGGTGATATAATAGCATAGCAGTCTTGTTTGGGTAATAAAATAGCACAGCAGTCTTGTTTGGGTAATAAAATAGCATACATCAGGGAGTTTCAAATTAGAATTCAGTCCACTATTGGATTAATCTATAACATTAATAGTGCATAACCATTAGGATGACAATGAGGTCAAATATGATATCAGATTCAGTTCAATGGGTTCAAGTCTATGTCCCAGTGAGATGGGAATCCTGCAAATATACAGTACCAGTCAAATGGTTGGACACACCTTCTCATTTAAGGGTTTTTCTTTATTTTTACTATTGTACACATTTTAGAATAATAATGAAGACATCAAAGCTATGAAATAACACATATGGAATCATGTAGTAACCAAAAAAGTATTAAACAAATCTAAATATCTTTTATATTTGAGATCCTTCAAAGTAGCCACCCTTTGCCTTGATGTCAACTTTGCACACACTTGGCATTCTCTCAACCCTCTTCAGGAAGTAGTCACCTGGAATGCATTTCAATTAACAGGTGTGCCTTGTTAAAAGTTAATTTGTGGAATTTCTTAAGTGGAAAGGTCTAGGAGCAACAACTGCTCAGCCATAAAGTGATAGGCAACACACGCTCACAGAACGGGACTGCTGAGTACTGAAGGGTGTAGCGCTCAAACATCAGGGGGGGGGGGGGGGGGGCAACTCCACATTAATACTCACGATTTTGGAATGAGATGTTCGACAAGCAGGTGTCCACATACTTTTGTAGTAGTATGTATATATTAAGTATATATATATATATATATATATATATATATATATATATATATATATATATATATATATATATATATATATATATATATATATATATATATATAAACATGTTTTCTAAGACATTTAAAATTGCAATCAAAAACAAATAGTTCATATAAACATGAGAAAAAGCAAACCGTTTCAATTAAGATAACTTCTTGGTTGAATTGATTCATTTAATTCCATCCACTTAGGTAATCAATTCAGATCAATTATAACAACACTTAGGCTCTCCACAAGTTCAAGGACATCAGCAAATTCCGTAACTGTCACGCCCTGGCCATAGAGAGGCTTTTATTCTCTATTTTGGTTAGGCCAGGGTGTGACTAGGGTGGGCATTCTATGTTCCCTTTTCTATGTTTTTGTATTTCTTTGTCTTTGGCTGGGTATGGTTCTCAATCAGGGACAGCTGTCTATCGTTGTCTCTGATTGAGAACCATACTTAGGTAGCTCTTGCCCACATGGGGTTTGTGGGTAGTTGCTTTCTGTTTTGTACCTGACGGAGCTGTTTCGGTTGTTCTTTTTGTTACGTTGTATTTAGTGTTCAGTTATATTTAATGAATGACGAACACGTACCACGCTGCGCTTTGGTCCTCACCTTCTTCCACCAACGGCCGTTACAGTAACAATAGTGAGATTGTTTCCATCCTTCCTTCTTTACAACATAGGCCTACAATTAATGACCAAGTGTCTCTCTTCCCTCTTTGCTGCTAAGCCAGTGCGCTAAGCCAGTGCGCTAAGCCAGTGCTCTAAACCAGTGCGCTAAGCCAGTGCTCTAAACCAGTACTCTAAACCAGTGCTCTAAGCCAGTGCTCTAAACCAGTGCGCTAAACCAGTACACTAAACCAGTGCGCTAAGCCAGTACTCTAAACCAGTGCGCTAAGCCAGTACTATAAACCAGTGCTCTAAGCCAGTGCTCTAAGCCAGTGCTCTAAGCCAGTGCTCTAAGCCAGTGCTCTAAGCCAGTGCTCTAAGCCAGTGCTCTAACCCAGTGCTCTAAACCAGTGCTCTAAGCCAGTGCTCTAAGCCAGTACTCTAAACCAGTGCACTAAGCCAGTGCTCTAAGCCAGTACTCTAAACCAGTGCTCTAAGCCAGTACTCTAAACCAGTGCACTAAGCCAGTGCTCTAAACCAGTACTCTAAGCCAGTGCTCTAAGCCAGTACTCTAAACCAGTACTCTAAGCCAGTGCTCTAATGTAAGCCTGATACTGACACTGCTAACGCCAGTTGAGCTTCTCCTGAATATCCATCTGGGATGGAGAAGGTCTAGGAATGTTTTTTGAGTTCTCCTATAGGTGTAGTCCACGTGGATGGTTATATGTCTGGAAGTGTCCTCTGAGGGAGACATGTTTCCCTCGCCCACCACTGTGGTGTCCTGCCTAACATCGACTGGTCCATCCAGATACAGCACCACCTACTTCCAGTGGATATCCAGTTTTGAAAGGAGATGTGGAGAGGACCAGGGGCTTTTCCTCGCTACCAGGAAAGGTTACTGTGAACCACACGCTTGATCGCGTTCACAGCAGACGAACCAAAACACTCGCACTTGAATGCCCCCTTCACTGATTTCAGCTGCTCCGTGGTAAACGAGTACAGATACAACTCTGGCGAACTTGGAGGGGTGGGAGAACACGTCCGCTACCATCACCAAGTTCACAGTGATGTCATTGTTCATGATGCATTTCCTGGTGAATTCAGACATGCATGACATGTCCTTCATAGTGGACCAGAAACTCAGCCGGCCCTCCACCACCAAGTCATTGATGGGTGCAATGTACAATTCCTCCATGGAAGGCAGAATTCAGCATGGATTCGTGGAGCAGCACATACACTCAGCACGTCCACCTGCTCGGGAAAATCGATTGTCTCCAGAGTGGCTTTAATCATTTCGATTCTGTCTTCCATCTTAGTACATTTTTAACGATTTTCACAGATTGACCAGCGATTGAACTGCCCTCCGACTCGTAAACTTTCCTGGTCCCGGCTTGGGCAAAGAAGCACCAGTTCCTTCCCCGACATCCAACACTACTTTCCTTTGGAATGAACTGCCGTTCCTCAGTACCCCTGTCCTGTACGTGTTCGTCTGGACAGTGTCTGCAATCATTTCTTCATGAATGGTAATATCAGAATAACTGTCAAAGTACAGGTTATCCTGCACATTTCTGTCTAATTTCCTTTTCTTTGACGTGGAATTTTCCTTGCCCTCAAATTCTTGTTATCACGTTGGAAATGGAATTTCCAATGTCCTGAAAAGTGGAAACGGGTTGCATCGTGGTCTTTGTAGTTTTATAAGCAGTCAAATGTGTCAATGTGATAGCTATTTGCTTGCGCTTGGACTACATTTCCCATAAGTAAAACGACGGCGGTCGCAATGCATTGTTTAATACACCTATTGATCAATCAATGACATGAATAGCAGCACATCAAAAATCATCTTAAAGAATAGTGAGAAACATGTTATGATATTGAAAATGGGACTAGTGAATGTTCACCAAGACAACCTTGCATATCAAATGCAGCATGCAAGAAAATCATCATCACTGAAAAGCAATAGTGTACACATTTTGCTAAAACAGGATACAGTGGCCATCCTAGGCCTACATGTGCTCCGTTAGGATATGTTTTGCTGAGGGGAAGACCAATTATAGGCTACCCAGCATGCCCACAAATAGTTCTAAGCTGTCCATCCCAAGAGTTATGGCAGGCAGAACACAGGTTTATGGCACTGTTCTCCTCTTTGAGTGAATCCCCTATGACTTTTCTCAGTTCCTTCCAAAGATCCTTGGCTAGTTCTAGTGGAGGATGAGCAGGAGCTGTATCCCATTTCACTAAGATGAAAAGGAGAGTAGGGAGCTGCCAGGTTGCTGAGTTTTCCAGCATTCCAGACGGCCTGTTTCAAATGGAAACACAGGGCAGTGTGATGAAACATTTGAGACACGTGTGTAGTGTGAGCATATCATGTAAGAAACTTTACCATGACCTGGTTTATCAAAATTATTAACATTAGAAACAATTATTGTATATTTTTTGGGGGGTTCTGTGCCCGTGGTAAATCAACACATTTTACCATTTGCCACAAAATGTAGGCCTACTCATTTTGCATAATAGAGTGGTTCCCAACTCCAGTCCTCCAGTTGGGCTGTTGGGGATACTGGAGGACTGGAGTTGGGCTGTTGGGGGGTACTGAAGGACTGGAGTTGGGCTGTTGGGGGGTACTGAAGGACTGGAGTTGGGCTGTTGGGGGGTACTGAAGGACTGGAGTTGGGCTGTTGGGGGGGTACTGGAGGACTGGAGTTGGGCTGTTGGGGGTACTGGAGGACTGGAGTTGGGCTGTTGGGGATACTGGAGGACTGGAGTTGGGCTGTTGGGGGTCCTGGAGGTCTGTATAGTCCCCCAGGAGCAGCCTGACTAATGTCAGTCTGTATACAGTAGTCCCCGACCAGACCTGTCACCAGCCTTGCGCCAGACCTCCCCTCCCATCCCCCATCCTCCCTCCTCTCCGTCCCCCATCCCCCCTCCTCCCTCCTCTCCATCCCCCATCCCCCCTCCTCTCCCTCCCCCACCCCCCCCTCCTCCCTCCTCTCCATCCCCCATCCTCTCCCTCCCCCATCCCCCTTCCTCCCTCCTCTCCCTCCCCATCCCCCCTCCTCCCTCCCCATTCTCCATCCCCCTCCCTCCCCATTCACCCTCCCCCTCCCATCCGCCCTCTCCCTCCCTCCCCAATTTTTCCCTATCCTCTACCTCATCCTCCCTCCCCCATTCTCCATCCACCTCCCTCCCCCTCCCGTCCCCCATCCTCCCTCCTCTCCCTCCCTCCCCACCTCCCTTCCTCCCTCCTCTCCCTCCCCCTCCTCCCTCCCCATTCTCCATCCCCCTCCCTCCCCATTCACCCTCCCCTTCCCATCCGCCCTCCCCCTCCCTCCCCAATTCTTCCCTATCCTCTACCCCATCCTCCCCCTCCCGTCCCCCATCCTCCCTCCTCTCCCTCCCCCATCCCCCTTCCTCCCCCGTCCCCCATCCTCCCACCCCTGTTCTCCATCCCCCAGGTGGTGTGCCAGTATCTTGGCCTGTCAATATAGAGCCCATGAATCAATTCAATATTCCCCTTTCCCTGAAGACCTGCTTCCCCTCCTTCCACCTATCGGGTTACATTACTCTACAATTAGATTCAATGTCTAAATACAAGCCATTAAAAACCTAAATACAACCAGTTAGATTAAATTACTAACTACAATCCATTATCCTAAATTACTTACAACAACCTGCGAATATGACAGACACCAAGGAGGCAGGCAGAGAGATGCTGACCGTATCGTAATTCCTCCTCAGTATTTTTAAAGATGTTTTAATCTTTATTTTAACTAGGCAAGTCAGTTAAGAACAAATTCTTATTTTCAATGACGGCCTAGGAACAGTGGGTTAACTGCCTTGTTCAGGGGCAGAACGACAGATTTGGACCTTGTCAGCTCGGGGGATTTGAAGTTGCAACCTTCCGGTTACTAGTCCAACGCTCTAACCACTAGGCTAACCCTGCCGCATAATGTGTAACTAGACTACAATTCCTCCTCAGTATAAGCTAGACTACAATTGGAACTACGATTATTCACAGACGTCACTAGACATCTCACATCTTGTCATTTTTTCAGTTTTAAGCAACATTGTTATACTGTACATTGTATTACATGCATTATTTACATGTACAGGCTGTTCTCCAGGGTTACCAGATGGATCATATCATGTTGTCTACCAACGTTGTGTTTATGTAGCGGCAATTTCAATTCAATTCCAAAATAAGTCTATTTCCTGAGAGGGATCTTCATGTGTGGTGATGGATTGGTACATACAGGTGAAGTGGGAAGTGTACAGACACTTAGGTTGGAGTCATTCAAACTCGTTTTCAACCACTCCACAAATGTATTGTTATAAACTATAGTTTTAGCAAGTCAGGTGTGCATGACACAAGTATTTTTTCCAACCATTGTTTACAGACAGATTATTTCACTTATAATTAATTCACTGTATCACAATTACAGTGGGTCAGAAGTTTACATACACTAAGATGACTGGGCCTTTAAACAGCTTGGAAAATTCCAGAAAATTATGTCATGGCTTTAGAAGTCAATTGGAGGTGTACCTGTGGATGTATTTCAAGGCATACCTTCAAACTCAGTGCCTCTTTGCTTGACATCATGGGGAAATAAAAATAAATCAGCCAATACCTCAGAAAAAAAATTGTGGACCTCCACAAGTCAGGCAGGCTATGTGTGGACAGCAGGCGTCCAGCAGGCTATGTGTGTCCAGCAGGCTATGTGTGGCCAGCAGGCGTCCAGCAGGCTATGTGTGGCCAGCAGGCGTCCAGCAGGCTATGTGTGGACAGCAGGCGTCCAGCAGGCTATGTGTGGACAGCAGGCGTCCAGCAGGCTATGTGTGGCCAGCAGGCGTCCAGCAGGCTATGTGTGGCCAGCAGGCGTCCAGCAGGCTATGTGTGGCCAGCAGGCGTCCATCAGGCTATGTGTGGACAGCAGGCTATGTGTGGACAGCAGGCGTCCAGCAGGCTATGTGTGGCCAGCAGGCGTCCAGCAGGCTATGTGTGGACAGCAGGCTATGTGTGGGCAGCAGGCGTCCAGCATCCAGCAGTCTATTTGTGGACACCACAGGGTAATGGCCATTTAACAGACAGGTGATAATTGGACAGATAGCAGACATCTGGCTTATTGACCTGGCCTGATGACAAAGTCAGATAGGGAACTAAAGGAATTAAATGAACGATAGCCAGACAACCTCTCGCTAACACTGTTTTTATAATGTATAAATGTATAAGGTTATGTCATGTTAGGCAGTGTCGTATACACTTGTAAAGTTTGCACAAAGTATCCGTTGTGTGGAAGACTGCAGTGTACAAGAGTTAACCATTCATATTGCTGCATGAAATAGTCTGTAAATTCATCACTCTCTGTGACGGCTGTTGTTGGTGGAAGGAGAGGAGGACCAAAGTGCAGCGTGGTAAGTGTTCATATTTTTTATAAAAACAACTGAACACTGAACAAAACGACAAACGAACAGTCCTGTAAGGTGACGAAAAACACTAAAACAGACAATAATCACCCACAACTAAAATGGGGGGAAAACAGGCTACCTAAGTATGATTCTCAATCAGAGACAACGAACGACACCTGCCTCTGATTGAGAACCATACCAGGCCGAACACAAACTAACACAATGACATAACAAAGGAACTAAGGTCAGAACGTGACACCCTCAATAACTACAGTAGTGTAAGTGTTTATGAACCCACATTCAGTCTGAGAGGGGGGGGGGGGGGGGGGTGTATAAGTTAAACTAAAAAACGTAAGATTTATCCTCTCAATAAAAAAGGTCAGACTGAGAGCAGCTCTGTGGAGATGTGATACTTTAGGTTGCTCCTCAACACTGACCTTGAGGTTGTGAAAAATAAAATCAATGCTTTTCAGTCTGAGCCACGGGGCAGCAGCAGCTCTCTCTCTCTCTCTCTCTCTCTCTCTCTCTCTCTCTCTCTGTTGTGAATACAGACTGTCTCCACAGTAGGTGATTCCTCACAAAACTAGAAAAAAAACACTTATTTTGTATTTTGACTACATTTGATGTATAGAAAGGTCCTTTGGAGGGAGGATTGTTTTCATATTGTAAGGACCGACGCAGGAGATGAGAATCAGGTACGGGGAGTCAACATTTAATCAGGAAAAAAACCAGGTAACAAGACAGGCACAGCATCGGGCACACGGGTAAACAAGGACATACGACAATCAATGCTGAAGCAGGGAACAGAGAGGGGAACCAGACATATATAGGGAAGGTAATGACAGAGGCGATAGAGTCCAGGTGAGTCCAATAATCGCTGATGCGCGTGACGGGGGGGGGGGGGGGGGGGGGGGAGGCAGTAGTGTGCAATGCTGGGCCCTCGACTGGCAGAGGAATGCCACAAATATTTGTATCTTAAAGCATAATTGAGAGATCATTAATTGAAGTTGGAATATTTGTGACTTTTTGGCCTTACTCAGTCCTTCTTTAAAGACTCCATAATGTTTCATCTCTAGGTGTTACAGTCCTCCTTTAAGACTCCATAATGTTTCATCTGTAGGTGCTAGGTCATTCTACAAAACAAGTGTTTTGGTATTTTAAGTAAAAATTGTGAACAAATATTACATTTTAAAAGCCTATTAATGAATTGCCCTTTAATATAGATCACAAGGAAAATGCAATACATTTTTAATAAAGACTTGTCCATCTGTGCACTCTCTGTTATTTTAACCCATTTAAAACCAACATTTTTCTCCACTTCTCCACCCTAGTTTTCTGCTTTGAAAAAGTCATGTCTGATGTCTATTATTTATTTTATGTGATTAGTGATTCATTTTACGGTCAAAGAAAACCGTGTCCCTCATTTTTAAGGTCAATCCTGTTAAGTGAACTGTACTCTTGTTTAAATATGGTGAAACTATTCCTTCTTAAAAAAATGTTTTTTAAAGAAACCTTGAACATCTAATAATTAAATCATAGTGTAAAAACAGGTGAGCTGGTTCTACACTTTCTGACCATTTTGTGGTGTTTTATGGTGGAAAACTGAGCGCGTCAAGCATAACACGCCAACCCTATAACCCCGTAGATTGACAGCCTAGAAACGTTTAAACAATGATTTTTTTTTGTGAAGCTTGCATTCAATTGACCCTCCATGTTGCACACAAGCTTCCATCCCCCCTGTCACAAGGGGATTCAAGGCTGATTTAACTAGTACCAGTTGGAGGGCCGTTCAAGCGGATTTTTCCCAGATGTGTTCAATTCCCACTTCTCACTTGGTTAAAAAACGCACAATAACACCGCTAACCATCCACTGTAGAGTTGTCAAATACCATTTGGAAGCAATGGACCTAGACCTACACTGTGACATATTGTGGGCGTTATATGATGTACAGTTTAGTTTTTGTTTAAATCAATAAAGAAAAATATCATCGCACAAACAGCCTAGTGCCCCGATCTCACTGCAACTAGATTATTTTTAAAAATATTTTTATTAAACTGAAGAGAGGCACTTACTATAGTCATTTAAATTGTATCTCTTGAGATGCGAAAACATGTTTTTTTTTTTTAACGAGGTTGGAACATGTGCTCTTTATGACAGTGTGTCAAAAAATGAGGTGAAATCAGATGTTGTTTTGTTTTACTCACCAACGCAATTTTTTATTATATCACTGCCAAGGTTTTGGCTTGATGGTCAGCAAAAGTATCTCCATTGATCAATATATAACGAGTAATTTAAGAAGCTGAATCAGGAAGCACTTTGGCCACTCCTGTAGACTAGATGTCCTAGCCATGCATTTCTGGAATATTCTTAGGCATTACAAGCATTTTAGCAAAGATGAAAATATATCTACATGTATTTCAAATTATTGTATTACCAGTACGTCTGTCTGTCTGTCTGTCTGTCTGTCTGTCTGTCTGTCTGTCTGTCTGTCTGTCTGTCTGTCTGTCTGTCTGTCTGTCTGTCTGTCTGTCTCCCAGATGCAGACTAGACTAGGGAAGGACGCTATGAGGACACACTGAAAAGTGTCAGTCATGTATGGAGTGGAGTTGACCCGCTGTCTGGAAAGAAGAGACCCTATTCAAACAGTCCATCCAGACTCCTAATGGAATGATAGAAAACAGTGATATGGTTAATGACACCTAGGGTGAGGGAGGGAGGGAGGGAGGGAGGGAGGGAGGGAGAGAGAGAGAGAGAGAGAAAATGAGGGAGAGAGAGAGAGAGAGAGAGAAAAGGAGGGAGAGAGAGAAAAGGAGGGAGAGAGAGGCAGGGAGAGAGAGAGAAAAGGAGGGAGAGTGTGTCTGTGTGCTTGTCTGTATGTGTGGCTGTTGTGCGATAGAGAGGACGATTAAAAGGACATCTTGAATCCATCATTATCATAGCTGGTGTGGTATTTGTCTCAGTTTAAGCAGAATAAGGTGACAGGGATACTAGCAGATCAAGCTCCTGCTGGTACTGGTGGATGAAGCTGAAACAAAACACTTCCTGGAATGCTATTGGTGGTTTTAGTGTTCTAGATTTCCTCGTACTGTGACAGGCAGGCTAGACGTTTAGCCCCTGGAATGCTATTGGTGGTTTTAGTGTTCTAGATTTCCTCGTACTGTGACAGGCAGGCTAGACGTTTAGCCCCTGGAATGCTATTGGTGGTTTTAGTGTTCTAGATTTCCTCGTACTTTATTTATTTATTTTTATTTTACCTTTATTTAACCAGGTAGGCAAGTTGAGAACAAGTTCTCATTTACAATTGCGACCTGGCCAAGATAAAGCAAAGCAGTTCGACAGATACAACGACACAGAGTTACACATGGAGTAAAACAAACATACAGTCAATAATACAGTATAAAGAAGTCTATATACAATGTGAGCAAATGAGGTGAGAAGGGAGGTAAAGGCAAAAAAGGCCATGGTGGCAAGGTAAATACAATATAGCAAGTAAAACACTGGAATGGTAGTTTTGCAATGGAAGAACGTGCAAAGTAGAAATAAAAATAATGGGGCGCAAAGGAGCAAAATAAATAAATAAATTAAATACAGTTGGGAAAGAGGTAGTTGTTTGGGCTAAATTATAGGTGGGCTATGTACAGGTGCAGTAATCTGTGAGCTGCTCTGACAGTTGGTGCTTAAAGCTAGTGAGGGAGATAAGTGTTTCCAGTTTCAGAGATTTTTGTAGTTCGTTCCAGTCATTGGCAGCAGAGAACTGGAAAGAGAGGCGGCCAAAGAAAGAATTGGTTTTGGGGGTGACTAGAGAGATATACCTGCTGGAGTGTGTGCTACAGGTGGGAGATGCTATGGTGACCAGCGAGCTGAGATAAGGGGGGACTTTACCTAGCAGGGTCTTGTAGATGACATGGAGCCAGTGGGTTTGGCGACGAGTATGAAGCGAGGGCCAGCCAACGAGAGCGTACAGGTCGCAATGGTGGGTAGTATATGGGGCTTTGGTGACAAAACGGATTGCACTGTGATAGACTGCATCCAATTTGTTGAGTAGGGTATTGGAGGCTATTTTGTAAATGACATCGCCAAAGTCGAGGATTGGTAGGATGGTCAGTTTTACAAGGGTATGTTTGGCAGCATGAGTGAAGGATGCTTTGTTGCGAAATAGGAAGCCAATTCTAGATTTAACTTTGGATTGGAGATGTTTGATATGGGTCTGGAAGGAGAGTTTACAGTCTAACCAGACACCTAAGTATTTGCAGTTGTCCACATATTCTAAGTCAGAGCCGTCCAGAGTAGTGATGTTGGACAGGCGGGTAGGTGCAGGTAGCGATCGGTTGAAGAGCATGCATTTAGTTTTACTTGTATTTAAGAGCAATTGGAGGCCACGGAAGGAGAGTTGTATGGCATTGAAGCATGCCTGGAGGGTACTGTGACAGGCAGGCTAGACGTTTAGCCCCTGGAATGCTATTGGTGGTTTTAGTGTTCTAGATTTCCTCGTACTGTGACAGGCAGGCTAGACGTTTAGCCCCTGGAATGCTATTGGTGGTTTTAGTGTTCTAGATTTCCTCGTACTGTGACACGCAGGCTAGACGTTTAGCCCCTGGAATGCTATTGGTGGTTTTAGTGTTCTAGATTTCCTCGTACTGTGACAGGCAGGCTAGACGTTTAGCCGGACAGTATTGCTCTTTCCCATCCTGTTAGAAACATCCATTCTGCTACATTAGCACAAAGTCTAATTGGTAGACGCTGTGAGTCTAATTGCATGCATTGATTGTCCACAAACCCTTCTCCACTTGAAATTATATATTTTTTTTTTACGTTAAACTTTAAATTATATCAAGAAAGAAAAAGTGTTAATTTCATATTCAGATTAATTTCAGATGGATTTGATGCAAATAAAGGCTTAGGAACAACAGTCATTTGATTTTCTTGAAGTGCTGTATGCAAAACAATTGAATTGCATTTTAACTGTTATTTTCTATAGAATTTATTTTTGAATTGGCATGGTGGCATGTGCCAGAAGTAACCTCCTTTCAGTTTGCTTTCACTACAACCTATTCAGACAATCTGTTGGAGGCATAACTGTTTGTTGAAGGCTGTTGTGTGGCCATTGGAAGCAGGCTGAATTTATATATTTATGATTTCTTCCCCCCAGATATCTCCTGTGCCTTTATTTTAGTGCATGTTTTCTAATTCTCCCAGGCTTGCGTCATGTTTCTACCCAGAATGCAACGCTTCATACATCTGGTTAGCCAGATGGGACACTCTTGGGCAATTCTGGCCTTGATTACATGGATGCCTATGTAAGCAGTGTTTTATGCGGTGAAATCAAAACAGACTAAAAGAAAAACAAACACAGGAGGATTGTGGCTGATTTGTCATTGGAGGACTGTCTGGAGGAGGACTGTCTGGAGGAGGACTGTCTGGTGGAGGACTGTCTGGAGGAGGACTGCCTGGAGGAGGACTGTCTGGAGGAGGACTGCCTGGAGGAGAACTGTCTGGAGGAGGACTGTCTAGGAGGACTGTCTGGTGGAGGACTGTCTGGAGGAGGACTGTCTGGAGGAGGACTGTCTGGAGGAGGACTGTCTGGTGGAGGACTGTCTGGTGGAGGACTGTCTGGAGGATGACAGTTTGGAGGAGGACTGTTTGGAGGAGGACTGCCTGGAGGAGGACTGCCTGGAGGAGGACTGCCTGGAGGAGGACTGTCTGGAGGAGTACTGTCTGGTGGAGGACTGTCTGGAGGAGGACTGTCTGGTGGAGGACTGTCTAGTGGAGGACTGTCTGGAGGAGGACTGCCTGGAGGAGGACTGCCTGGAGGAGGACTGTCTGGAGGAGGACTGTCTGGAGGAGGACTGTCTGGTGGAGGACTGCTTGGAGGAGGACTTTCTGGGGGAGGACTGTCTGGTGGAGGACTGTCTTAAGGAGGACTGTCTGGAGGAGGACTGCCTGGAGGAGGACTGTCTGGAGGACGACTGTCTGGTGGAGGACTGTCTGGAGGAGGACTGTCTGGAGGAGGACTGTCTGTAGGAGGACTGTCTGGAGGAGGACTGTCTGGAGGAGGACTGTCTGGTGGAGGACTGTTTTAAGGACGACTGTCTGGAGGAGGACTGTCTGGAGGAGGACTGCCTGGTGGAGGACTGTCTGGTGGAGGACTGCCTGGGGGAGGACTGCCTGGAGGAGGACTGTCTGGAGGAGGACTGCCTGGGGGAGGACTGTCTGGAGGAGGACTGTCTGGTGGAGTACTGTCTGGAGGAGGACTGTCTGGAGGAGGACTGTCTGGAGGAGGACTGCCTGGGGGAGGACTGTCTGGAGGAGGACTGTCTGGTGGAGGACTGTCTGGAGGAGGACTGCCTGGGGGAGGACTGTCTGGAGGAGGACTGCCTGGGGGAGGACTGTCTGGAGGAGGACTGTCTGGAGGAGGACTGCCTGGTGGAGGACTGCCTGGGGGAGGACTGCCTGGAGGAGGACTGTCTGGAGGAGGACTGCCTGGTGGAGGACTGCCTGGTGGAGGACTGTCTGGAGGAGGATTGCATGTCTCTGACAAGGTTTCTACAGACCACTAGCATATTAACACACACACACACACACACACATACACACACACACACACTCTCTTATGTAGCCCTTGTTAAAAACCTGCATCTATTGATTTGTTCCCTTTTGTACATAAATGTTTCCAAAACTACTGCTAAATAAGGACATGGTTAAGTCGTGCTGAAGACAATAGTGAATTTTGCTGTATTTTTTTATCAGTTCAGAGCCTGAGACAAAAATGTCCCTCTCTACGAGACAAAACAATTCAAACAGGAAATATAATTTTGGCTATGAAGTTACTGTTCTGAATCATACGGTTCCATAACGTGCTCTGAGCAGTGACCCGGCCCGACCCCTAGCTCGGGGACTACGGGCGTTAGCCCTGAGGCTAGTGCAGCCAAGGTCCCCGGACGGTCAGGACAAACAGACGCTTCACCTCCACCATCCGTTCAACAACACACTGCCTCTCTTTCCTCTGAGAGCCAAGTAAATATTATGTTAATATGTTGGCTGTGTAGAAGATGATTTGGGGTGGGGGTGTTGAAATGGTTTGTTGGGGGGGGGGTTCTCCTCAGTCTGCTGACCAGTATTTTTCTCTGCTCATACGGGAGTAATAAATGCCTAGGGCACTCATTTGGTGGAAGGGGATTTGTTTTTATTTTTTATGTGTATAATAAAACAACTATTTGTGATTTATAAGGGGGTGCTTCCTGCGGCTATGCATGTACACCGACTACTGTACTGTAAGTCTTGCCCTTGTCTTTCCGCTAGGCTAATTTATTCATCCACCGCTCTGCATAAGCCTGGCAGTCCAATAAAATTAATTCATATCTGTGTGAGATATTCCCTGTCTGCTGACATGGACGATGGTGTCCGAGGTTGTCCAAGCACAATCAAAATAGCATCATCATCCTTCCTTTCTCTGCTCCTTGGTCTGAATTTACTGGGATGTGACGTCACTCCAATGTGACATCACTCCATGGCTCAGGCTGTTGTACATCCTGAAAACAATGACATCGTTCTGTCCCCGACCACAATAAGGTAAAATCGTAACAACAGCTTCATTCTGTCAGCTCCAATTGGTCAGCTCTAATTGGTCAGCTCTAATTGGTCAGCTCTAATTGGTCAGCTCTAATTGGTCAGCTCTAGTTTGTCAGCTCTAATTGGTAAGCTCTAGTTGGTCAGCTCTAGTTGGTCAGCTCTAATTGGTCAGCTTTTATTGGTCAGCTCTAACATGGTCAGCTCTAATTGGTCAGCTCTAATTGGTCAGATCTAATTGGTCAGCTTGGGAGTAGTCAGCTCTAGTGTGATCAGTTCTAGTTGGTCTGCTCCAGTGTGGTCAGCTCTAATTGGTCAGCTCTAGTGTGGTCAGCTCTTATTGGTCAGCTCTAGTTGGTAAGCGCTAGTTGGTCAGCTCTAATTGGTCAGCTCTAGTTGGTCAGCTCTTATTGGTCAGCTCTAGTTGGTCAGCTCTAATTGGTCAGCTTGGGAGTAGTCAGCTCTAGTGTGATCAGTTCTAGTTGGTCAGCTCTAGTGTGGTCAGCTCTAATTGGTCAGCTCTAGTTGGTCAGCTCTAGTTGGTCAGCTCTAGTTGGTCAGCTCTAGTTGGTCAGCTCTAATTGGCAAGCTCTAGTTGGTCAGCTCTAGTTGGCAGCTCTAGTTGGTCAGCTGTAGATGGTCAGCTCTAGTGTGATCAGCTCTAGTTGGTCAGCTCTAATTGGTCAGCTCTAATGTGGTCAGCTCTAGTTGGTCAGCTTTAATTGGTCAGCTCTAGTTGGTCAGCTCTAATTGATCAGCTCTAGTTGGTCAACTCTAGTGTGGTCAGCCCTAATTGGTCAGCTCTAGTTGGTGAGCTCTAATTGTTCAGCTCTAGTGTGGTCAGCTCTATTGATTAGCTCTAATTGGTCAGTTCTAGTGTGGTCAGCTCTAGTATGTACCGGATGTATCGAAGGGGACATGACATTGCTTTGCCAAACAGCTGCTCCGGGCCACTGCAGAGGACACTTAGTTAAACTTGGTCATTATCCCTCCTCCCTGTCCCTCGGGAATGGTTAGGACTCTGGCACTGTGTCTGTGAGAAGGCAGGGAGGGAGACGGGGAGGAAGGAGGGAGGGAGGGAGGAGGGAGGGAGGAGGCAGGGAGGAGGGAGGGAGATGGCAGGGAGAAAGCAGGGAGGGAGGGAGGAGGCAGGGAGGGGGAGGGATGGAGGGGTGTGCTATAGATGACAGCATTACCCTGTGAGGTATTGGGACACAGTCAAGATGGCAGGGCTTCACAGCATGGTGTTAAGTAATACCTCTCTGCATCTGGCTAATAAGCTGTAAATAATAGTCCGGCTCCTCCAGCTCTAGCTCCTCTCTTCCTCTGGTTTCGGCCCAGCATAATGAAGGGAACATTAAACTGAATCAACCATTTATAAATGCACTCTAAATGGGTCCCCCATGGAATGGTGTCTCCCCGCTCTGCCTTAAATAGCCTGATACAGATGTGATGTTCTGAAAGTGAAGGAACACACTCTCAAATTGTTTTTTTTCTTCGTTAAATTATTTTGAAATGAGAAGAGAAATCCACAATTTATTTACTGCTGTTCCAGCATGTTTGGTCACGGGCGTCATGCACCGATTATTTTAGAGGGGCACGAAGTACACCAGGATGGAGGGGAGGTGGTCCGGAGGGGGGGGGGGGATGTGGCCCCCGTCCTGAGACCGCTTTTTCCTGTGGCTTGGTAACTTGTCACTGATTGGTGGCTTGCTAGCTAGTTACTGATTAGTGGCTTGGTTACTAGTTACTGATTAGTGGCTTGGTAACTAGTTACTGATTGGCGGCTTGGTAGCTAGTTACTGATTGGTGGATTGGTAACTAGTTAGGAGTTTGGGAGATTGGGAACCTATCTAGCTGGCTAGCTAAAGCCAACTTCATAACATTGCTTGGTGGCTGGTATTACGGAGAAACAACAACACATTTAAATTGTATTTATTCATCAAGAAGGAATTGGGCTACAAATTCATTTAAATATACATACCTCCTGCGAGTCCTGCCCATCACTGGCTGCTAAAATCAAATCAAACTCTGTTACCTCCTCCATTGATGATACTGGATGCCCTAGAGTAGCGCCCTGCCTAGGCATCTCCTGCCCCTTGGAAGGATCCACTTGCTAGGGAGAATGGAGGAGGAGGGGGGGAGGTCCAGTGTGCTCCCTCTGCAAAAATACAGCTGACAGATATTTTTTTCTAAATAATCATGATCAAACATGGGCTTAAAAAATGTAAGTTTAGTAATTAATTAACATTAAAAATATATATATATGGACAAGTTTAGTAATTAATTAACATTAAAAAAAATATGTACAGTATATGGACAAATGTGAGGGGCACGTGCCTTTGAACCCACTATGGGCATGACGCCACTGTGTTCGGTAGTCAGTACTCTCCAATTAAATTCAGACTCATTAGTGAATATTCCTCACCTGGCTCTACCTCTGGGAACCCAGTAGGCTTGTCTGTGAAAAACTGTCAACGGTACTGAAATAAATGTACCTGTTATAGACGGATCCATTCAGGAGACCTTTACGAGGTGAATACCGTCTCAACGCCTCATACTGTACTGAATATTAATTCTGCTAGGAACCCTGCAGCTCTCTGTAACCCAGAGGAGGTCTCTGCGGCTGGGGCAGTGTTGAGTCCGGAGGTGGGGGTTTTCTGGAAGAGCTGGAGCTGGGTTTAAAACGGTCTGAAACCTGCAGACTCCTCCTCCTCCACCACCACCGCCATCTCCACCTCCACCAGCACCAAACTATGGGTTTAGAAATATTTGTCTCGGCTGGGAATGTTGATGAGGCGGTGAGCAGAGATAAATTAAAAGGCTTTCATGCCAACACATTAAATGGGAATTAGGTATAATGATGGTGTGTGTGTGTGTGTGTGTGTGTGTGTGTGTACCCTTGTAAATACTGCAGCCTTGTTATTGTTATGTAATTGTCTTGTTACTTTTCGGTTTGATTAGATTTTTTTTAAACTTTAGTTTATTTAGTAAATATTTTCTTAACTGCATTGTTGGTTAAATACTTGTAAGTAAGCATTTCACGGTGTGTGTGTGTGTGGGTGTGTGAGACCCTTGATGTCTTCAAACCAATTTATTCTAGCCGGCTTGCTTTACTGTACCTGCGATATGTGGAAATATATTTGCATAATAAGTGTACATGGTTTTAACCCACATAATATGTAAATGTTTAACCGGGCGGCAGCGTGATGAGTCTGCAGATTAACACTCCTGCAGAATTTGTGTGTGAGGGAATAATCATACAGAAAGCTTGTTAAATCATTCCTCATGAAATGTTCAGTCCTCTGAGATGCTTAACGGGAAATGACCCTGAAAACCAAACAGAAAACGGACACTGTGATGTATTTCACAGTAATGCGTTTTACACTAGACAGATGTATCATTTGGTTAAATCATATTAGATCGGTAAAAGCATCGTACTGTTTACTTCCTGTTAACTTCCTGTGTACTTCCTGTTTACTTCCTGTTTAAGTCCTGTTTAATTTTACTTTACCCCATTATCTACATAGGAACAATTTGAAAAAAAAAAAATAACAGCATGGTAAAATATACGAGATCTATCCCATATAATATGCTAGGTGTGGCAGACAGATTGTTTTTGCCAAGACGTTTACAAGTCTCCCCCTGGTAGCTAACCTACGCCACATAGCCTAGACATAGACCGTTCTCTCTGCTACTGCACGGCAAGCGGTGCCGGAGCACCTTGTCTGGAACCAACAGGACCTTGAACAGATTCTACCCCCTTCTAACCCCCAAGCCATAAGACTGATAATTAGTTAGTTAAATAGTTAACCAAATAGCCACCTGGACAATCTGCGTTGAACCCCCCCCCCCCTTTGCACAAACATTTTGGACTCATCACATATGCTGCCTCTACTGCTTATCATCTATCCTGTTGCCTAGTCACTTTATCCCTACCTATATGTACATGTCTACCTCAATTACCCCGTACCCCTGCGCATTGACTCAGTACTGGTACCATGTGTATATAGCCTAGTTCATGTTATTCAGTACTGGTACCCTGTGTATATAGCCTAGTTATCATTACTCAGTACTGGTACCCTGTGTATATAGCCTAGTTATCATTACTCAGTAACCCTGTGTATATAGCCTAGTTCATGTTACTCAGTGCTGGTACTCTGTGTATATAGCCTAGTTATCATTACTCAGTACTGGTACCCTGTGTATATAGCCTAGTTATCATTACTCAGTAACCCTGTGTATATAGCCTAGTTCATGTTACTCAGTACTGGTACTCTGTGTATATAGCCTAGTTATCATTACTCAGTACTGGTACCCTGTGTATATAGCCTAGTTATCATTAGTACTGGTACCCTGTGTATATATCCTAGTTATCATTAGTACTGGTACCCTGTGTATATAGCCTAGTTATCATTAGTACTGGTACCCTGTGTATATAGCCTAGTTATCATTAGTACTGGTACCCTGTGTATATAGCCTAGTTCATGTTACTCATTGTGTTTTCATTCCTTGTTTCTTTCTATTGTCTCTCTTTTTCATTTCTCTCTGCGTTGTTGGGAAAGAGAAGAAGAGCCTGTAAGTATTTCACTGTTAATCTACACCTGTTGTTAACGAAGCACCTTGACGAATACAATTTAATTTGAGCCCGATCCAAGACCACCTTGACCTCTGCGCATTTCGTTCCGCTTCACTTCAGCCCGCGTAACAACGCGGAACGTAAGCTAGCGAGACCAGGATGGTCCGTACGAGGAAACACAGTCTGCAGCAGTGTGACAAATCATCCCGTGTATCACCATTCTGTGTATAATTCATACTATGTGAAGTGACAATTGCTAATATACTCTCTCTGAATCTATAAATACAATGGAAGCAACCTGTGACTGTGACACTCGTTAATGAGCTCCCGGTAACAAACCATATCTATCTTTCTCTCTGGTGAATGTGTTGAGAGCCTGACATACTGCTTCTCTCTCTGTGTTCTACAATAGGGGGGATGGTGCTTGCAGTGGCCTTGTAGACCTGTGGTTAGACCTGTGGTTAGACCTGTGGTTAGTACTGTGGTTAGTACTGTGGTTAGTACTGTGGTTAGTACTGTAGTTAGTACTGTGGTCAGACCTGTGGTTAGTACTGTGGTTAGACCTGTGGTTAGTACTGTGGTTAGTACTGTGGTTAGTACTGTGGTCAGACCTGTGGTTAGTACTGTGGTTAGACCTGTGGTTAGTACTGTGGTTAGTACTGTGGTTAGACCTGTGGTTAGTACTGTGGTTAGACCTGTGGTTAGTACTGTGGTTAGTACTGTGGTTAGACCTGTGGTTAGTACTGTGGTTAGTACTGTGGTTAGTCCTATGGTTAGACCTGTGGTTAGTACTGTGGTTAGTACTGTGGTTAGACCTGTGGTTAGTACTGTGGTCAGACCTGTGGTTAGTACTGTGGTTAGTACTGTGGTTAGACCTGTGGTTAGTACTGTGGTTAGACCTGTGGTTAGTACTGTGGTTAGTACTGTGGTTAGTACTGTGGTCAGACCTGTGGTTAGTACTGTGGTTAGACCTGTGGTTAGTACTGTGGTTAGTACTGTAGTTAGTACTGTGGTCAGACCTGTGGTTAGTACTGTGGTTAGTACTGTGGTTAGACCTGTGGTTAGTACTGTGGTTAGACCTGTGGTTAGTACTGTGGTTAGACCTGTGGTTAGTACTGTGGTTAGTACTGTGGTTAGACCTGTGGTTAGTACTGTGGTTAGTACTGTGGTTAGTCCTATGGTTAGACCTGTGGTTAGTACTGTGGTTAGTACTGTGGTTAGACCTGTGGTTAGTACTGTGGTTAGACCTGTGGTTAGACCTGTGGTTAGTACTGTGGTTAGACCTGTGGTTAGACCTGTGGTTAGACCTGTGGTTAGATCTGTGGTTAGACCTGTGGTTAGACCTGTGGTTAGTACTGTGGTTAGTACTGTAGTTAGTACTGTGGTCAGACCTGTGGTTAGTACTGTGGTTAGTACTGTGGTTAGTACTGTGGTTAGTTCTGTGGTTAGTACTGTGGTTAGACCTGTGGTTAGTACTGTGGTTAGTACTGTAGTTAGTACTGTGGTCAGACCTGTGGTTAGTACTGTGGTTAGTACTGTGGTTAGTTCTGTGGTTAGACCTGTGGTTAGTACTGTGGTTAGACCTGTGGTTAGTACTGTGGTTAGACCTGTGGTTAGTACTGTGGTTAGTACTGTGGTTAGACCTGTGGTTAGTACTGTGGTTAGTACTGTGGTTAGTCCTATGGTTAGACCTGTGGTTAGTACTGTGGTTAGACCTGTGGTTAGATCTGTGGTTAGACCTGTGGTTAGACCTGTGGTTAGTACTGTGGTTAGTACTGTAGTTAGTACTGTGGTCAGACCTGTGGTTAGTACTGTGGTTAGTACTGTGGTTAGTACTGTGGTTAGTTCTGTGGTTAGTACTGTGGTTAGACCTGTGGTTAGTACTGTGGTTAGACCTGTGGTTAGTACTGTGGTTAGACCTGTGGTTAGTACTGTGGTTAGTACTGTGGTTAGACCTGTGGTTAGTACTGTGGTTAGTACTGTGGTTAGTCCTATGGTTAGACCTGTGGTTAGACCTGTGGTTAGACCTGTGGTTAGACCTGTGGTTAGACCTGTGGTTAGATCTGTGGTTAGACCTGTGGTTAGACCTGTGGTTAGTACTGTGGTTAGACCTGTGGTTAGTACTGTGGTTAGACCTGTGGTTAGACCTGTGGTTAGTACTGTGGTTAGTACTGTGGTTAGACCTGTGGTTAGTACTGTGGTTAGTACTGTGGTTAGACCTGTGGTTAGACCTGTGGTTAGACCTGTGGTTTGGCCTGTGGTTAGACCTGTGGTTAGTACTGTGGTTAGACCTGTGGTTAGACCTGTGGTTAGACCTGTGGTTAGACCTGTGGTTAGACCTGTGGTTAGTACTGTGGTTAGACCTGTGGTTATTACTGTGGTTAGACCTGTGGTTAGTCCTGTGGTTAGTACTGTGGTTAGACCTGTGGTTAGTACTGTGGTTAGACCTGTGGTTAGTACTGTGGTTAGTACTGTGGTTAGACCAAGTTCCCTCTCTTATCTTCTCCTTTACCAGGTTCCCCTCTTCACCTTCACCAGGTTCCCTCTCTTCTCTTCTCCTTTACCAGGTTCCCCCTCTTCGCTTCTTTTTTACCAGGTTCCCTCTCTTCGCTTCTCCTTTACCAGGTTCCTTCTCTTCTCCTTTACCAGGTTCCCTCTCTTCCCTTCTTTTTTACCAGGTTCCCTCTCTTCTCTTCTCCTTTACCAGGTTCCTTCTCTTCTCATTTACCAGGTTTCCCCCTCTTCTCCTTTACCAGGTTCCACCTCTTCTCCTTTAACAGGTTCCGTCTCTTCTCTTCTCCTTTACCAGGTTCCCCTCTTCTCCTCTCCTTTACCAGGTTCCCTCTCTTCTCTTCTCCTTTACCGGGTTCCCTCTCTTCTCTCCTCCTTTACCAGGTTCCCCCTCTTCTCTTCTCCTTTAACAGGTTCCCTCTCTTCTCTCCTCCTTTACCAGGTTCCCCCTCTTCTCTTCTCCTTTACCAGGTTCCCTCTCTTCTCTTCTCTTCCCTTCTCCTTTACCAGGTTCCCTCTCTTCTCTTCTCCTTTACCATGTTCCCTCTCTTCTCTTCTCCTTTACCAGGTTCACTCTCTTCTCTTCTCATTTACCAGGTTCCCTCTCTTCTCTTCTCTTCCCTTCTCCTTTACCAGGTTCCCTCTCTTCTCTCCTCCTTTACCAGGTTCCCCCTCTTCTCTTCTCCTTTACCAGGTTCCCTCTCTTCTCTTCTCTTCCCTTCTCCTTTACCAGGTTCCCTCTCTTCTCTTCTCCTTTACCATGTTCCCTCTCTTCTCTCCTCCTTTACCAGGTTCCCTCTCTTCCCTTCTCCTTTACCAGGTTCCCTCTCTTCTCTTCTCCTTTACCATGTTCCCCCCCTCCCTTCTCTTTTACCAGGTTCCCCCTCTTCTCTTCTCCTTTACCAGGTTCCGTCTCTACTCTTCTCCTTTACCAGGTTCACTCTCTTTTCTGCTCCTTTACCAGGTTCCCCCTCTTCTCTTCTCCTTTACCAGGTTCCCTCTCTTCTCTTGTCCTTTACCAGGTTCCCTCTCTTCTCCTACTTTTCCAGGTTCCCCCTCTTCTCCTTTACCAGGTTCCCTCTCTTCTCTTCTCCTTTACCAGGTTCCTTCTCTTCTCTACTCCTTTACCAGGTTCCCTCTCTTCTCTTCTCGTTTACCAGGTTCACTCATTTCTCTTCTCCTTTTCCAGGTTCCCCCTCTTCTCCTTTACCAGGTTCCCTCTCTTCTCTTCTCCTTTACCAGGTTCCCTCTCTTCTCTTCTCCTTTACCGGGTTTCCTCTCTTCTCTCCTCCTTTACTAGGTTCCCCCTCTTCTCTTCTCCTTTACCAGGTTCCCTCTCTTCTCTTCTGTTCTCCTTTACCAGGTTCACTCTGTTCTCTTCTCATTTAACAGGTTCCCCCTCTTCTCCTTTACCAGATTCACCCTCTTCTCCTTTACCAGGTTCCCTCTTCTCCTTTAGCAGGTTCCCCCTCTTCTCCTTTACCAGGTTCTGTCTCTTCCCTTCTCCTTTACCAGGTTCCCTCTCTTCTCTTCTCCTTTACCGGGTTTCCTCTCTTCTCTCCTCCTTTACTAGGTTCCCCCTCTTCTCTTCTCCTTTACCAGGTTCCCTCTCTTCTCTTCTGTTCTCCTTTACCAGGTTCACTCTGTTCTCTTCTCATTTAACAGGTTCCCCCTCTTCTCCTTTACCAGATTCACCCTCTTCTCCTTTACCAGGTTCCCTCTTCTCCTTTAGCAGGTTCCCCCTCTTCTCCTTTACCAGGTTCTGTCTCTTCCCTTCTCCTTTACCAGGTTCCCTCTCTTCTCTGCTCCTTTACCGGGTTCCCTCTATTCCCTTCTTTTTTACCAGGTTCCCCCTCTTCTCTTCTCCTTTACCAGGTTCCCCCTCTACTCTTCTCCTTTACCAGGTTCCCCCCCTTCCCTTCTCTTTTACCAGGTTCCCTCTCTTCTCTTCTCCTTTACCAGGTTTCCCCCTCTTCTCCTTTACCAGGTTCCGTCTCTTCTCTTCTCCTTTACCAGGTTCCCTCTCTTCTCTGCTCCTTTACCAGGTTCCCTCTCTTCCCTTCTTTTTTACCAGGTTCCCCCTCTTCCCTTCTTTTTTACCAGGTTCCCTCTCTTCTCTGCTCCTTTACCAGGTTCCCCCCTTCTCTGCTCCTTTACCAGGTTCCCTCTCTTCTCTTCTCCTTTACCAGGTTCCCCCTCTTCTCCTTTACCAGGTTCCATCTCTTCTCTTCTCCTTTACCAGGTTCCCTCCCCTCTCTTCTCTTTTCTTCTCCTATACCAGGTTCCCTCTCTTCTATTCTCTTCTTCTTTACCAGGTTACACCTCTTCTCTTCTCCTTTACCAGGTTCCCTCTCTTCTCTTCTCCTTTACCAGGTTCCCCCTTTTCTCCTTTACCAGGTTCCGTCTCTTCTCTTCTCCTTTACTAGGTTCCGTCTCTTCTCTTCTCCTTTACCAGGTCCCCTCTATTCTCTTCACTTCCCCTTTACCAGGTTCCCTCTCTTCTCTTCTCCTTTACCACGGTCCCTCTCTTCTCTTCTCCTTTACCAGGTTCCCCCTCTTCACCTTTACCAGGTTCCCTCTCTGATCCTTTACCAGGTTCCCCTCTTCAATTCTCCTTTATCAGGTTCCCTCTCTTCTCTTCTCTTCTCCTTTACCAGGTTCCCTATCTTATCCTTTACCAGGTTCCCTATCTTATCCTTTACCAGATTCCCCTTCTTCTCTTCTCCTTTACCAGGTTCCCTTTCTTCTCCTTTACCAGGTTCCCTCTCTTCTCTTCTCTTCTCTTCTCTTCTCTTCTCTTCTCTTCTCCTTTACCAGGTTCCCTCTCTTCTCTACTCCTTTACCAGGCTCCCCCTCTTCTCTTCTCCTTTACCAGGTTCCCTCTCTTCTCCTTTACCAGGTTCCCCCTCTTCTCCTTTACCAGGTTCCCTCTCTTCTCTTCTCCTTTACCAGGTTCCCTCTCTTCTCTTCTCCTTTACCAGGTTCCCTCTCTTCTCTTGTCCTTTACCAGGTTCCCCCTCTTCAACTTTACCAGGTTCCCTCTCTGATCCTTTACAAGGTTCCCCTCTTCAATTCTCCTTTATCAGGTTCCCTCTCTTCTCTTCTCCTTTACCAGGTTCCCTATCTTATCCTTTACCAGGTTCCCCTTCTTCTCTTCTCCTTTACCAGGTTCCCCCTCTTCTCCTTTACCAGGTTCCCTCTCTTCTCCTTTACCAGGTTCCGTCTCTTCGCTTCTCCTTTACCAGGTTCCCTCTCTTCTCTTCTGCCAGGTTCCCTCTCTTCTCTTCTTCTTTAACAGGTTCACTCTCTTCTCTTCTCCTTTACCAGGTTCCCTCTCTTCTCCTTTACCAGGTTCCCTCTCTTCTCTTCTCTTCTCTTCTCTTCTCTTCTCTTCTCCTTTACCAGGTTCCCTCTCTTCTCCTTTACCAGGTTCCCCCTCTTCTCCTTTACCAGGTTCCATCTCTTCTCTTCTCCTTTAACACGTTCACTCTCTTCTCTTCTCCTTTACCAGGTTCCCTCTCTTCTCTTGTCCTTTACCAGGTTCCCCCTCTTCACCTTTACCAGGTTCCCTCTCTTCACCTTTACCAGGTTCCCCTCTTCAATTCTCCTTTATCAGGTTCCCCTCTTCAATTCTCCTTTACCAGGTTCCCTCTCTCCTCTTGTCCTTTACCAGGTTCCCCCTCTTCACCTTTACCAGGTTCCCTATCTTATCCTTTACCAGGTTCCCCTTCTTCTCTTCTCCTTTACCAGGTTCCATCTCTTCTCCTTTACCAGGTTCCCTCTCTTCTCTTCTCTTCTCTTCTCTTCTCTTCTCTTCTCTTCTCTTCTCTTCTCTTCTCTTCTCCTTTACCAGGTTCCCTCTCTTCTCTACTCCTTTACCAGGCTCCCCCTCTTCTCTTCTCCTTTACCAGGTTCCCTCTCTTCTCCTTTACCAGGTTCCCCCTCTTCTCCTTTACCAGGTTTCCTCTCTTCTCTTCTACCAGGTTCCCTCTCTTCTCTTCTCCTTTAACAGGTTCCACTCTCTTCTCTTCTCCTTTACCAGGTTCCTTCTCTTCTCTCCTCCTTTACCAGGTTCCCTCTCTTCTCTTCTCTTCTCTCCTCTGCTCTTCTCTTCTGTACTCTTCTCTTCTCTTCTCTTCTCATCTGCTTTACCAGGTTCCCTCTCTTCTCCTTTACCAGGTTCCCCCTCTTCTCGTATACCAGGTTCCCTCTCTTCTCTTCTCCTTTACCAGGTTCCCTCTTTTCTCTTCTCCTTTAACAGGTTCACTCTCTTCTCTTCTCCTTTACCAGGTTCCCTCTCTTCTCTTCTCTTCTCCTTTACCAGGTCCCCCCTCTTCTCTTCCCCTTTACCAGGTTCCCTCTCTTCTCTTCTCCTTTACCAGGTTCCCTCTCTTCTCTTGTCCTTTACAAGGTTCCCTCTCTGATCCTTTACCAGGTTCCCCTCTTCAATTCTCCTTTATCAGGTTCCCTCTCTTCTCTTCTCTTCTCCTTTACCAGGTTCCCTATCTTATCCTTTACCAGGTTCCCCTTCTTCTCTTCTCCTTTACCAGGTTCCTCCTCTTCTCCTTTACCAGGTTCCCTCTCTTCTCCTTTACCAGGTTCCGTCTCTTTGCTTCTCCTTTACCAGGTTCCCTCTCTTCTCTTCTACCAGGTTCCCTCTCTTCTCTTCTCCTTTAACAGGTTCACTCTCTTCTCTTCTCCTTTACCAGGTTCCCTCTCTTCTCCTTTACCAGGTTCCTTCTCTTCTCTTCTCTTCTCTTCTCTTCTCTTCTCTTCTCTTCTCTTCTCTTCTCTTCTCTTCTCCTTTACCAGGTTCCCTCTCTTCTCCTTTACCAGGTTCCCCCTCTTCTCCTTTACCAGGTTCCATCTCTTCTCTTCTCCTTTAACAGGTTCCCTCTTTTCTCTTCTCCTTTAACAGGTTCACTCTCTTCTCTTCTCCTTTACCAGGTTCCCTCTCTTCTCTTCTCTTCTCCTTTACCAGGTCCCCCCTCTTCTCTTCCCCTTTACCAGGTTCCCTCTCTTCTCTTCTCCTTTACCAGGTTCCCTCTCTTCTCTTGTCCTTTACAAGGTTCCCTCTCTGATCCTTTACCAGGTTCCCCTCTTCAATTCTCCTTTATCAGGTTCCCTCTCTTCTCTTCTCTTCTCCTTTACCAGGTTCCCTATCTTATCCTTTACCAGGTTCCCCTTCTTCTCTTCTCCTTTACCAGGTTCCTCCTCTTCTCCTTTACCAGGTTCCCTCTCTTCTCCTTTACCAGGTTCCGTCTCTTTGCTTCTCCTTTACCAGGTTCCCTCTCTTCTCTTCTACCAGGTTCCCTCTCTTCTCTTCTCCTTTAACAGGTTCACTCTCTTCTCTTCTCCTTTACCAGGTTCCCTCTCTTCTCCTTTACCAGGTTCCTTCTCTTCTCTTCTCTTCTCTTCTCTTCTCTTCTCTTCTCTTCTCTTCTCCTTTACCAGGTTCCCTCTCTTCTCCTTTACCAGGTTCCCCCTCTTCTCCTTTACCAGGTTCCATCTCTTCTCTTCTCCTTTAACAGGTCCCCTCTCTTCTCTTCTCCTTTAACACGTTCACTCTCTTCTCTTCTCCTTTACCAGGTTCCCTCTCTTCTCTTGTCCTTTACCAGGTTCCCCCTCTTCACCTTTACCAGGTTCCCTCTCTGATCCTTTACCAGGTTCCCCTCTTCAATTCTCCTTTATCAGGTTCCCCTCTTCAATTCTCCTTTATCAGGTTCCCTCTCTTCTCTTCTCTTCTCCTTTACCAGGTTCCCTATCTTATCCTTTACCAGGTTCCCCTTCTTCTCTTCTCCTTTACCAGGTTCCATCTCTTCTCCTTTACCAGGTTCCCTCTCTTCTCTTCTCTTCTCTTCTCTTCTCTTCTCCTTTACCAGGTTCCCTCTCTTCTCTACTCCTTTACCAGGCTCCCCCTCTTCTCTTCTCTTCTCCTTTACCAGGTTCCCTCTCTTCTCCTTTACCAGGTTCCCCCTCTTCTCCTTTACCAGGTTTCCTCTCTTCTCTTCTACCAGGTTCCCTCTCTTCTCTTCTCCTTAAACAGGTTCCACTCTCTTCTCTTCTCCTTTACCAGGTTCCTTCTCTTCTCTCCTCCTTTACCAGGTTCCCTCTCTTCTCTTCTCTTCTCTCCTCTGCTCTTCTCTTCTGTTCTCTTCTCTTCTCTTCTCTTCTCTTCTCTTCTCATCTGCTTTACCAGGTTCCCTCTCTTCTCCTTTACCAGGTTCCCCCTCTTCTCGTATACCAGGTTCCCTCTCTTCTCTTCTCCTTTACCAGGTTCCCTCTTTTCTCTTCTCCTTTAACAGGTTCACTCTCTTCTCTTCTCCTTTACCAGGTTCCCTCTCTTCTCTTCTCTTCTCCTTTACCAGGTCCCCCCTCTTCTCTTCCCCTTTACCATGTTCCCTCTCTTCTCTTCTCCTTTACCAGGTTCCCTCTCTTCTCTTGTCCTTTACCAGGTTCCCTCTCTGATCCTTTACCAGGTTCCCCTCTTCAATTCTCCTTTATCAGGTTCCCTCTCTTCTCTTCTCTTCTCCTTTACCAGGTTCCCTATCTTATCCTTTACCAGGTTCCCCTTCTTCTCTTCTCCTTTACCAGGTTCCCCCTCTTCTCCTTTACCAGGTTCCCTCACTTCTCCTTTACCAGGTTCCGTCTCTTCGCTTCTCCTTTACCAGGTTCCCTCTCTTCTCTTCTACCAGGTTCCCTCTCTTCTCTTCTCCTTTAACAGGTTCACTCTCTTCTCTTCTCCTTTACCAGGTTCCCTCTCTTCTCATTTACCAGGTTCCCTCTCTTCTCTTCTCTTCTCTTCTCTTCTCTTCTCTTCTCTTCTCTTCTCTTCTCCTTTACCAGGTTCCCTCTCTTCTCCTTTACCAGGTTCCCCCTCTTCTCCTTTACCAGGTTCCATCTCTTCTCTTCTCCTTTAACAGGTCCCCTCTCTTCTCTTCTCCTTTAACACGTTCACTCTATTCTCTTCTCCTTTACCAGGTTCCCTCTCTTCTCTTGTCCTTTACCAGGTTCCCCCTCTTCACCTTTACCAGGTTCCCTCTCTGATCCTTTACCAGGTTCCCCTCTTCAATTCTCCTTTATCAGGTTCCCCTCTTCAATTCTCCTTTATCAGGTTCCCTCTCTTCTCTTCTCTTCTCCTTTACCAGGTTCCCTATCTTATCCTTTACCAGGTTCCCCTTCTTCTCTTCTCCTTTACCAGGTTCCATCTCTTCTCCTTTACCAGGTTCCCTCTCTTCTCTTCTCTTCTCTTCTCTTCTCCTTTACCAGGTTCCCTCTCTTCTCTACTCCTTTACCAGGCTCCCCCTCTTCTCTTCTCCTTTACCAGGTTCCCTCTCTTCTCCTTTACCAGGTCCCCCCTCTTCTCCTTTACCAGGTTTCCTCTCTTCTCTTCTACCAGCTTCCTTCTCTTCTCTTCTCCTTTAACAGGTTCCACTCTCTTCTCTTCTCCTTTACCAGGTTCCTTCTCTTCTCTCCTCCTTTACCAGGTTCCCTCTCTTCTCTTCTCTCCTCTGCTCTGCTCTGCTCTGCTCTTCTCTTCTCTTCTCTTCTCTTCTCTTCTCTTCTCTTCTCTTCTCTTCTCTTCTGCTTTACCAGGTTCCCTCTCTTCTCCTTTACCAGGTTCCCCCTCTTCTCGTATACCAGGTTCCCTCTCTTCTCTTCTCCTTTAACAGGTTCACTCTCTTCTCTTCTCCTTTACCAGGTTCCCTCTCTTCTCTTCTCTTCTCCTTTACCAGGTCCCCCCTCTTCTCTTCCCCTTTACCAGGTTCCCTCTCTTCTCTTCTCCTTTACCAGGTTCCCTCTCTTCTCTTGTCCTTTACCAGGTTCCCCCTCTTCAACTTTACCAGGTTCCCTCTCTGATCCTTTACCAGGTTCCCCTCTTCAATTCTCCTTTATCAGGTTCCCTCTCTTCTCTTCTCTTCTCCTTTACCAGGTTCCCTATCTTATCCTTTACCAGGTTCCCCTTCTTCTCTTCTCCTTTACCAGGTTCCATCTCTTCTCCTTTACCAGGTTCCCCCTCTTCTCCTTTACCAGGTTTCCTCTCTTCTCTTCTCTTCTCTTCTCTTCTCTTCTCTTCTCTTCTCTTCTCTTCTCTTCTCTTCTCCTTTACCAGGTTCCCTCTCTTCTCTTCTCCTTTACCAGGCTCCCCCTCTTCTCTTCTCCTTTACCAGGTTCCCTCTCTTCTCCTTTACCAGGTTCCCACTCTTCTCCTTTACCAGGTTTCCTCTCTTCTCTTCTACCAGGTTCCCTCTCTTCTCTTCTCCTTTAACAGGTTCCACTCTCTTCTCTTCTCCTTTACCAGGTTCCTTCTCTTCTCTCCTCCTTTACCAGGTTCCCTCTCTTCTCTTCTCTTCTCCTTTACCAGGTTCCCCCTCTTCTCTTCCCCTTTACCAGGTTCCCTCTCTTCTCTTGTCCTTTACCAGGTTCCCTCTCTTCTTTTGTCCTTTACCAGGTTCCCTCTCTTCTCTTCTACTTTTCCAGGTTCCCCCTCTTCTCCTTTACCAGGTTCCCTCTCTTCTCTTCTCTTTTACCAGGTTCCCAATCTTCTCCTTTACCATGTTCCCTCTCTTCTCTTGTCCTTTACCAGGTTCCGTCTCTTCGCTTCTCCTTTACCAGGTTCCCCTCTTCTCCTCTCGTTTACCAGGTTCCCTCTCTTCTATTCTCTTCTTCTTTACCAGGTTCCCCCTCTTCTCTTCTCCTTTAACAGGTTCACTCTCTTCTCTCCTCCTTTACCAGGTTCCCTCTCTTCTCTTCTCTTCTATTCTCTTCTCCTTTACCAGGTTCCCTCTCTTCTCCTTTACCAGGTTCCCCCTCTTCTCCTTTAACAGGTTCCCCCTCTTCTCCTTTACCAGGTTCCCCCTCTTCTCCTTTACCAGGTTCCCTCTCTTCTCTTCTCCTTTAACAGGTTCACTCTCTTCTCTTCTCTTTTACCAGGTTCCCTCTCTTCTCTTCTCTTCTCCTTTACCAGGTTCCCCCTATTCTCTTCCACCTTTGCCAGGTTCCCTCTCTTCTCTTCTCTTCTATTCTCTTCTCCTTTACCAGGTTCCCTCTCTTCTCCTTTACCAGGTTCCCCCTCTTCTCCTTTAACAGGTTCCCCCTCTTCTCCTTTACCAGGTTCCCCCTCTTCTCCTTTACCAGGTTCCCTCTCTTCTCTTCTCCTTTAACAGGTTCACTCTCTTCTCTTCTCTTCTACCAGGTTCCTTCTCTTCTCTTCTCCTTTAACAGGTTCCACTCTCTTCTCTTCTCCTTTACCAGGTTCCTTCTCTTCTCTCCTCCTTTACCAGGTTCCCTCTCTTCTCTTCTCTCCTCTGCTCTTCTCTTCTCTTCTCTTCTCTTCTCTTCTCTTCTCTTCTCTTCTCTTCTCTTCTCTTCTCTTCTGCTTTACCAGGTTCCGTCTCTTCGCTTCTCCTTTACCAGGTTCCCCTCTTCTCCTCTCGTTTACCAGGTTCCCTCTCTTCTATTCTCTTCTTCTTTACCAGGTTCCCCCTCTTCTCTTCTCCTTTAACAGGTTCACTCTCTTCTCTCCTCCTTTACCAGGTTCCCTCTCTTCTCTTCTCTTCTATTCTCTTCTCCTTTACCAGGTTCCCTCTCTTCTCCTTTACCAGGTTCCCCCTCTTCTCCTTTAACAGGTTCCCCCTCTTCTCCTTTACCAGGTTCCCCCTCTTCTCCTTTACCAGGTTCCCTCTCTTCTCTTCTCCTTTAACAGGTTCACTCTCTTCTCTTCTCTTTTACCAGGTTCCCTCTCTTCTCTTCTCTTCTCCTTTACCAGGTTCCCCCTATTCTCTTCCACCTTTACCAGGTTCCCTCTCTTCTCTTGTCCTTTCCAGGTTCCCTCTCTTCTCTTCTACTTTTCCAGGTTCCCCCTCTTCTCCTTTACCAGGTTCCCTCTCTTCTCTTCTCTTTTACCAGGTTCCCCCTCTTCTCCTTTACCAGGTTCCCTCTCTTCTCTTGTCCTTTACCAGGTTCCGTCTCTTCGCTTCTTCTTTACCAGGTTCCCCCTCTTCTCTTCTCCTTTAACAGGTTCCCCCTCTTCTCTTCCCCTTTACCAGGTTCCCTCTCTTCTCTTCTCCTTTACCAGGTTCCCTCTTCTCTTGTCCTTTACCAGGTTCCCTCTCTTCTCTTCTACTTTTCCAGGTTGCCCCTCTTCTCCTTTACCAGGTTCCCTCTCTTCTCTTCTCCTTTACCAGGTTCCTTCTCTTCTCTCCTCCTTTACCAGGTTCCCTCTCTTCTCTTCTCTTCTCTTCTCTTCTCTTCTCTTCTCTTCTGCTTTACCAGGTTCCCTCTCTTCTCCTTTACCAGGTCCCCCCTCTTCTCGTATACCAGGTTCCCTCTCTTCTCTTCTCCTTTACCAGGTTCCCTCTCTTCTCTTCTCCTTTAACAGGTTCACTCTCTTCTCTTCTCCTTTACCAGGTTCCCTCTCTTCTCTTCTCTTCTCCTTTACCAGGTCCCCCCTCCTCTCTTCCCCTTTACCAGGTTCCCTCTCTTCTCTTCTCCTTTACCAGGTTCCGTCTCTTTTCTTGTCCTTTACCAGGTTCCCCCTCTTCAACTTTACCAAGTTCCCTCTCTGATCCTTTACCAGGTTCCCCTCTTCAATTCTCCTTTATCAGGTTCCCTCTCTTCTCTTCTCTTCTCCTTTACCAGGTTCCCTATCTTATCCTTTACCAGGTTCCCCTTCTTCTCTTCTCCTTTACCAGGTTCCATCTCTTCTCCTTTACCAGGTTCCCTCTCTTCTCTTCTCTTCTCTTCTTTTCTCTTTTACCAGGTTCCCACTCTTCTCCTTTACCAGGTTCCCTCTCTTCTCTTGTCCTTTACCAGGTTCCGTCTCTTCGCTTCTTCTTTACCAGGTTCCCCCTCTTCTCTTCTCCTTTAACAGGTTCCCCCTCTTCTCTTCCCCTTTACCAGGTTCCCTCTCTTCTCTTCTCCTTTACCAGGTTCCCTCTTCTCTTGTCCTTTACCAGGTTCCCTCTCTTCTCTTCTACTTTTCCAGGTTGCCCCTCTTCTCCTTTACCAGGTTCCCTCTCTTCTCTTCTCCTTTACCAGGTTCCTTCTCTTCTCTCCTCCTTTACCAGGTTCCCTCTCTTCTCTTCTCTTCTCTTCTCTTCTCTTCTCTTCTGCTTTACCAGGTTCCCTCTCTTCTCCTTTACCAGGTCCCCCCTCTTCTCGTATACCAGGTTCCCTCTCTTCTCTTCTCCTTTACCAGGTTCCCTCTCTTCTCTTCTCCTTTAACAGGTTCACTCTCTTCTCTTCTCCTTTACCAGGTTCCCTCTCTTCTCTTCTCTTCTCCTTTACCAGGTCCCCCCTCCTCTCTTCCCCTTTACCAGGTTCCCTCTCTTCTCTTCTCCTTTACCAGGTTCCGTCTCTTTTCTTGTCCTTTACCAGGTTCCCCCTCTTCAACTTTACCAAGTTCCCTCTCTGATCCTTTACCAGGTTCCCCTCTTCAATTCTCCTTTATCAGGTTCCCTCTCTTCTCTTCTCTTCTCCTTTACCAGGTTCCCTATCTTATCCTTTACCAGGTTCCCCTTCTTCTCTTCTCCTTTACCAGGTTCCATCTCTTCTCCTTTACCAGGTTCCCTCTCTTCTCTTCTCTTCTCTTCTCTTCTCCTTTACCAGGTTCCCTCTCTTCTCTTCTCCTTTACCAGGCTCCCCCTCTTCTCTTCTCCTTTACCAGGTTCCCCCTCTTCTCCTTTACCAGGTTTCCTCTCTTCTCTTCTACCAGGTTCCCTCTCTTCTCCTTTACCAGGTTCCCCCTCTTCTCCTTTATCAGGTTCCCCCTCTTCTCCTTTACCAGGTTCCCCCTCTTCTCCTTTACCAGGATTCCTCTCTTCTCTTCTACCAGGTTCCCTCTCTTCTCTTCTCCTTTAACAGGTTCCACTCTCTTCTCTTCTCCTTTACCAGGTTCCTTCTCTTCTCTCCTCCTTTACCAGGTTCCCTCTCTTCTCTTCTCTTCTCCTTTACCAGGTTCACCCTCTTCTCTTCCCATTTACCAGGTTCCCTCTCTTCTCTTGTCCTTTACCAGGTTCCCTCTCTTCTCTTGTCCTTTACCAGGTTCCCTCTCTTCTCTTCTACTTTTCCAGGTTCCCCCTCTTCTCCTTTACCAGGTTCCCTCTCTTCTCTTCTCTTTTACCAGGTTCCCAATCTTCTCCTTTACCATGTTCCCTCTCTTCTCTTGTCCTTTACCAGGTTCCGTCTCTTCGCTTCTCCTTTACCAGGTTCCCCTCTTCTCCTCTCGTTTACCAGGTTCCCTCTCTTCTATTCTCTTCTTCTTTACCAGGTTCCCCCACTTCTCTTCTCCTTTAACAGGTTCACTCTCTTCTCTCCTCCTTTACCAGGTTCCCTCTCTTCTCTTCTCTTCTCTTCTCTTCTCTTCTCTTCTCTTCTCTTCTCTTCTCTTCTCTTCTCCTTTACCAGGTTCCCTCTCTTCTCCTTTACCAGGTTCCCCCTCTTCTCCTTTACCAGGTTCCCCCTCTTCTCCTTTACCAGGTCCCCCCTCTTCTCGTATACCAGGTTCCCTCTCTTCTCTTCTCCTTTACCAGGTTCCCTCTCTTCTCTTCTCCTTTAACAGGTTCACTCTCTTCTCTTGTCCTTTACCAGGTTCCCTCTCTTCACTTCTCTTCTCCTTTACCAGGTCCCCCCTCTTCTCTTCCCCTTTACCAGGTTCCCTCTCTTCTCTTCTCCTTTACCAGGTTCCGTCTCTTCTCTTGTCCTTTACCAGGTTCCCCCTCTTCAACTTTACCAGGTTCCCTCTCTGATCCTTTACCAGGTTCCCCTCTTCAATTCTCCTTTATCAGGTTCCCTCTCTTCTCTTCTCTTCTCCTTTACCAGGTTCCCTATCTTATCCTTTACCAGGTTCCCCTTCTTCTCTTCTCCTTTACCAGGTTCCATCTCTTCTCCTTTACCAGGTTCCCTCTCTTCTCTTCTCTTCTCTTCTCTTCTCTTCTCTTCTCTTCTCTTCTCTTCTCTTCTCTTCTCTTCTCTTCTCTTCTCTTCTCTTCTCCTTTACCAGGTTCCCTCTCTTCTCTTCTCCTTTACCAGGCTCCCCCTCTTCTCTTCTCCTTTACCAGGTTCCCTCTCTTCTCCTTTACCAGGTTTCCCCTCTTCTCTTCTACCAGGTTCCCTCTCTTCTCCTTTACCAGGTTCCCCCTCTTCTCCTTTACCAGGTTCCCCCTCTTCTCCTTTACCAGGTTCCCCCTCTTCTCCTTTACCAGGTTTCCTCTCTTCTCTTCTACCAGGTTCCCTCTCTTCTCTTCTCCTTTAACAGGTTCCACTCTCTTCTCTTCTCCTTTACCAGGTTCCTTCTCTTCTCTCCTCCTTTACCAGGTTCCCTCTCTTCTCTTCTCTTCTCCTTTACCAGGTTCCCCCTCTTCTCTTCCCCTTTACCAGGTTCCCTCTCTTCTCTTGTCCTTTACCAGGTTCCCTCTCTTCTCTTCTCCTTTTCCAGGTTCCCAATCTTCTCCTTTACCATGTTCCCTCTCTTCTCTTGTCCTTTACCAGGTTCCGTCTCTTCGCTTCTCCTTAACCAGGTTCCCCTCTTCTCCTCTCGTTTACCAGGTTCCCCCTCTTCTCCTTTACCAGGTTCCCCCTCTTCTCCTTTACCAGTGTCCCCCTCTTCTCCTTTACCAGGTTTCCTCTCTTCTCTTCTACCAGGTTCCCTCTCTTCTCTTCTCCTTTAACAGGTTCCACTCTCTTCTCTTCTCCTTTACCAGGTTCCTTCTCTTCTCTCCTCCTCAACCAGGTTCCCTCTCTTCTCTTCTCTTCTCCTTTACCAGGTTCCCCCTCTTCTCTTCCCCTTTACCAGGTTCCCTCTCTTCTCTTGTCCTTTACCAGGTTCCCTCTCTTCTCTTGTCCTTTACCAGGTTCCCTCTGTTCTCTTCTCTTTTACCAGGTTCCCAATCTTCTCCTTTACCATGTTCCCTCTCTTCTCTTGTCCTTTACCAGGTTCCGTCTCTTCGCTTCTCCTTTACCAGGTTCCCCTCTTCTCCTCTCGTTTACCAGGTTCCCTCTCTTCTATTCTCTTCTTCTTTACCAGGTTCCCCCTCTTCTCTTCTCCTTTAACAGGTTCACTCTCTTCTCTCCTCCTTTACCAGGTTCCCTCTCTTCTCTTCTCTTCTCTTCTCTTCTCTTCTCTTCTCTTCTCTTCTCTTCTCTTCTCCTTTACCAGGTTCCCTCTCTTCTCCTTTACCAGGTTCCCCCTCTTCTCCTTTACCAGGTTCCCCCTCTTCTCCTTTACCAGGTTCCCCCTCTTCTCCTTTACCAGGTTCCCTCTCTTCTCTTCTCCTTTAACAGGTTCACTCTCTTCTCTTCTCTTTTACCAGGTTCCCTCTCTTCTCTTCTCTTGTCCTTTACCAGGTTCCCCCTCTTCTCTTCCCCTTTACCAGGTTCCCTCTCTTCTCTTGTCCTTTACCAGGTTCCCTCTCTTCTCTTCTACTTTTCCAGGTTCCCCCTCTTCTCCTTTACCAGGTTCCCTCACTTCTCTTCTCTTTTACCAGGTTCCCCCTCTTCTCCTTTACCATGTTCCCTCTCTTCTCTTGTCCTTTACCAGGTTCCGTCTCTTCTCTTCTCCTTTAACAGGTTCCCCCTCTTCTCTTCCCCTTTACCAGGTTCCCTCTCTTCTCTTCTCCTTTACCAGGTTCCCTCTTCTCTTGTCCTTTACCAGGTTCCCTCTCTTCTCTTCTACTTTTCCAGGTTTCCCCTCTTCTCCTTTACCAGGTTCCCTCTCTTCTCTTCTCCTTTACCAGGTTCCTTCTCTTCTCTCCTCCTTTACCAGGTTCCCTCTCTTCTCTTCTCTTCTCTTCTCTTCTCTTCTCTTCTCTTCTCTTCTGCTTTACCAGGTTCCCTCTCTTCTCCTTTACCAGGTTCCCCCTCTTCTCGAATACCAGGTTCCCTCTCTTCTCTTCTCCTTTACCAGGTTCCCTCTTTTCTCTTCTCCTTTAACAGGTTCACTCTCTTCTCTTCTCCTTTACCAGGTTCCCTCTCTTCTCTTCTCTTCTCCTTTACCAGGTCCCCCCTCTTCTCTTCCCTTTTACCAGGTTCCCTCTCTTCTCTTCTCCTTTACCAGGTTCCCTCTCTTCTCTTGTCCTTTACCAGGTTCCCCCTCTTCAACTTTATCAGGTTCCCTCTCTAATCCTTTACCAGGTTCCCCTCTTCAATTCTCCTTTATCAGGTTCCCTCTCTTCTCTTCCGTTCTCCTTTACCAGGTTCCCTATCTTATCCTTTACCAGGTTCCCCTTCTTCTCTTCTCCTTTACCAGGTTCCATCTCTTCTCCTTTACCAGGTTCCCTCTCTTCTCTTCTCTTCTCTTCTCTTCTCCTTTACCAGGTTCCCTCTCTTCTCTTCTCCTTTACCAGGCTCCCCCTCTTCTCTTCTCCTTTACCAGGTTCCCTCTCTTCTCCTTTACAAGGTTCCCCCTCTTCTCCTTTACCAGGTTTCCTCTCTTCTCTTCTATCAGGTTCCCTCTCTTCTCTTCTCCTTTACCAGGTTCCTTCTCTTCTCTCCTCCTTTACCAGGTTCCCTCTCTTCTCTTCTCTTCTCTTCTCTTCTCTTCTCTTCTCTTCTCTTCTGCTTTACCAGGTTCCCTCTCTTCTCCTTTACCAGGTTCCCCCTCTTCTCGTATACCAGGTTCCCTCTCTTCTCTTCTCCTTTACCAGGTTCCCTCTCTTCTCTTCTCCTTTAACAGGTTCCCTTCTCTTCTCCTTTACCAGGCTCCCCCTCTTCTCTTCTCCTTTACAAGGTTCCCCCTCTTCTCCTTTACCAGGTTTCCTCTCTTCTCTTCTATCAGGTTCCCTCTCTTCTCTTCTCCTTTACCAGGTTCCTTCTCTTCTCTCCTCCTTTACCAGGTTCCCTCTCTTCTCTTCTCTTCTCTTCTCTTCTCTTCTCTTCTCTTCTCTTCTCTTCTGCTTTACCAGGTTCCCTCTCTTCTCCTTTACCAGGTTCCCCCTCTTCTCGTATACCAGGTTCCCTCTCTTCTCTTCTCCTTTACCAGGTTCCCTCTCTTCTCCTTTACCAGGTTCCCCCTCTTCTCCTTTACCAGGTTCCCCCTCTTCTCCTTTACCAGGTTCCCCCTCTTCTCCTTTACCAGGTTCCCTCTCTTCTCTTCTCCTTTAACAGGTTCACTCTCTTCTCTTCTCCTTTACCAGGTTCCCCCTCTTCTCTTCCCCTTTACCAGGTTCCCTCTCTTCTCTTGTCCTTTACCAGGTTCCCTCTCTTCTCTTGTCCTTTACCAGGTTCCCTCTCTTCTCTTCTACTTTTCCAGGTTCCCCCTCTTCTCCTTTACCAGGTTCCCTCTCTTCTCTTTTACCAGGTTCCCCCTCTTCTCCTTTACCAGGTTCCCTCTCTTCTCTTGTCCTTTACCAGGTTCCGTCTCTTCGCTTCTCCTTTACCAGGTTCCCCTCTTCTCCTCGCGTTTACCAGGTTCCCTCTCTTCTATTCTCTTCTTCTTTACCAGGTTCCCCCTCTTCTCTTCTCCTTTAACAGGTTCACTCTCTTCTCTCCTCCTTTACCAGGTTCCCTCTCTTCTCTTCTCTTCTCTTCTCTTCTCTTCTCTTCTCTTCTCTTCTCTTCTCTTCTCTTCTCTTCTCTTCTCTTCTCCTTTACCAGGTTCCCTCTCTTCTCCTTTACCAGGTTCCCCCTGTTCTCCTTTACCAGGTTCCCCCTCTTCTCCTTTACCAGGTTCCCCCTCTTCTCCTTTACCAGGTTCCCTCTCTTCTCTTCTCCTTTAACAGGTTCACTCTCTTCTCTTCTCTTTTACCAGGTTCCCTCTCTTCTCTTCTCTTGTCCTTTACCAGGTTCCCTCTCTTCTCTTCTACTTTTCCAGGTTCCCCCTCTTCTCCTTTACCAGGTTCCCTCTCTTCTCTTCTCTTTTACCAGGTTCCCCCTCTTCTCCTTTACCAGGTTCCCTCTCTTCTCTTGTCCTTTACCAGGTTCCGTCTCTCCGCTTCTTCTTTACCAGGTTCCCCCTCTTCTCTTCTCCTTTAACCTTTCTGATCTCCCCATCCCGGATCCGGGTTCGTGAATACAGACTCAAGCTCATTACCATAACGCAACGTTAACTATTCATGAAAATCGCAAATGAAATGAAATAAATATGCTAGCTCTCAAGCTTAGCCTTTTGTTAACAACACTGTCATCTCAGATTTTCAAAATATGCTTCTCAACCATTGCAAAACAAGCATTTGTGTAACAGTATTGATGGCTAACGTAGCATTTAGCATTAGCATTCAGCTGGCAACATTTACACAAAAAAACAGAAAAGCATTCAAAAAAATCATTTACCTTTGAAGAACTTCAGATGTTTTCAATGAGGAGACTCTCAGATAGCAAATGTTCAGTTTTTCCTGAAAGATTATTTGTTTAGGACAAATCGCTCCGTTTTCTGCGTCACGTTTAGCTATGAAAAAACCCCTGTATCCAGGATTGTGTAAATCTATCAGCAAGCTCATTAGCATAACACAACGTTAACTATTTATGAAAATCGCAAATGAAATGAAATAAATATGCCATCTCTCAAGCTTAGCCTTTTGTAAACAACACTGTCATCTCAGATTTTCAAAATATGCTTCTCAACCATAGGAAAACAATAATTTGTGTAAAAGTAGCTAGCTAGAGTTAGCATTTCGCGTTAGCATTTAGCGTTAGCATTAGCGTTAGCATCCAGCACGCAACATTAACAAAAACATAAAAGCCTTCAAATAAAATCATTTACCTTTGAAGAACTTCTGATGTTTTCAATGAGGATACTCTCAGTTAGATAGCAGATGTTCAGTTTTTCCAAAAAGATTCCTTGTGCATTAGAAATAGCTCCGTTTTATACATCACATTTGGCTACCAAAAAAAATCCATAAATTCAGTCCTCAAAACGCAAACTTTTTTCCAAATTAACTCCATAATATCGACTGAAAACATGGCAAACGTTGTTTAGAATCAATCATCAAGGTGTTTTTCACATATCTCTTCATTGATACATCGTTCTTGGACACATGCTTTCTCCCCTGAATCAAATGGTAAAGTAGAAGCAGCTGGCAATTGCGCACCGAATTCGACGCAGGACACCAGGCGGACACTTGGAAAATGTAG
Organism: Oncorhynchus mykiss; assembly: GCF_057628025.1. Classification (NCBI taxonomy): domain Eukaryota; kingdom Metazoa; phylum Chordata; class Actinopteri; order Salmoniformes; family Salmonidae; genus Oncorhynchus; species Oncorhynchus mykiss. The sequence continues at coordinate 8,252,583 of NC_143036.1, read as the reverse complement.
TCTCTTATGGTCAATCTTCCAATGATATGCCTACAAATACGTCACAATGCTGCTAAGACCTTGGGCGAACGACAGAAAGTGTAGGCTCATTCGTTGCGCAATCACAGCCATATAAGGAGAGAATGGAAAACAGAGCTTCAGAAATTCTGCTAATTCCTGGGTGATGCATCATCTTGGTTTCGCCTGTAGAATGAGTTCTGGGGCACTTACAGACAAAATCTTTGCAGATTCTGAAACTTCAGAGTGTTTTCTTTCCAAAACTGTCAAGAATATGCATAGTCGAGCATCTTTTCGTGACAAAATATCGCGCTTAAAACGGGAACGTTTTTTATCCAAAAATGAAATAGCGCCCCTAGAGCTCTAACAGGTTCAGGTTCCCCCTCTTCTCTTCCCCTTTACCAGGTTCCCTCTCTTCTCTTCTCCTTTACCAGGTTCCCTCTTCTCTTGTCCTTTACCAGGTTCCCTCTCTTCTCTTCTACTTTTCCAGGTTGCCCCTCTTCTCCTTTACCAGGTTCCCTCTCTTCTCTTCTCCTTTACCAGGTTCCTTCTCTTCTCTCCTCCTTTACCAGGTTCCCTCTCTTCTCTTCTCTTCTTTTCTCTTTTCTCTTCTCTTCTCTTCTCTTCTCTTCTGCTTTACCAGGTTCCCTCTCTTCTCCTTTACCAGGTTCCCCCTCTTCTCGTATACCAGGTTCCCTCTCTTCTCTTCTTCTTTACCGGGTTCCCTCTTTTCTCTTCTCCTTTAACAGGTTCACTCTCTTCTCTTCTCCTTTACCAGGTTCCCTCTCTTCTCTTCTCTTCTCCTTTACCAGGTCCCCCCTCTTCTCTTCCCTTTTACCAGGTTCCCTCTCTTCTCTTCTCCTTTACCAGGTTCCCTCTCTTCTCTTGTCCTTTACCAGGTTCCCTCTCTGATCCTTTACCAGGTTCCCCTCTTCAATTCTCCTTTATCAGGTTCCCTCTCTTCTCTTCTCTTCTCCTTTACCAGGTTCCCTATCTCATCCTTTACCAGGTTCCCCTTCTTCTCTTCTCCTTTACCAGGTTCCATCTCTTCTCCTTTACCAGGTTCCCTCTCTTCTCTTCTCTTCTCTTCACTTCTCTTCTCCTTTACCAGGTTCCCTCTCTTCTCCTTTACCAGGTTCCCCCTCTTCTCCTTTACCAGGTTCCCCCTCTTCTCCTTTACCAGGTCCCCCCTCTTCTCGTATACCAGGTTCCCTCTCTTCTCTTCTCCTTTACCAGGTTCCCTCTCTTCTCTTCTCCTTTAACAGGTTCACTCTCTTCTCTTGTCCTTTACCAGGTTCCCTCTCTTCACTTCTCTTCTCCTTTACCAGGTCCCCCCTCTTCTCTTCCCCTTTACCAGGTTCCCTCTCTTCTCTTCTCCTTTACCAGGTTCCGTCTCTTCTCTTGTCCTTTACCAGGTTCCCCCTCTTCAACTTTACCAGGTTCCCTCTCTGATCCTTTACCAGGTTCCCCTCTTCAATTCTCCTTTATCAGGTTCCCTCTCTTCTCTTCTCTTCTCCTTTACCAGGTTCCCTATCTTATCCTTTACCAGGTTCCCCTTCTTCTCTTCTCCTTTACCAGGTTCCATCTCTTCTCCTTTACCAGGTTCCCTCTCTTCTCTTCTCTTCTCTTCTCTTCTCTTCTCTTCTCTTCTCTTCTCTTCTCTTCTCTTCTCTTCTCTTCTCTTCTCTTCTCCTTTACCAGGTTCCCTCTCTTCTCTTCTCCTTTACCAGGCTCCCCCTCTTCTCTTCTCCTTTACCAGGTTCCCTCTCTTCTCCTTTACCAGGTTTCCCCTCTTCTCTTCTACCAGGTTCCCTCTCTTCTCCTTTACCAGGTTCCCCCTCTTCTCCTTTACCAGGTTCCCCCTCTTCTCCTTTACCAGGTTCCCCCTCTTCTCCTTTACCAGGTTTCCTCTCTTCTCTTCTACCAGGTTCCCTCTCTTCTCTTCTCCTTTAACAGGTTCCACTCTCTTCTCTTCTCCTTTACCAGGTTCCTTCTCTTCTCTCCTCCTTTACCAGGTTCCCTCTCTTCTCTTCTCTTCTCCTTTACCAGGTTCCCCCTCTTCTCTTCCCCTTTACCAGGTTCCCTCTCTTCTCTTGTCCTTTACCAGGTTCCCTCTCTTCTCTTCTCCTTTTCCAGGTTCCCAATCTTCTCCTTTACCATGTTCCCTCTCTTCTCTTGTCCTTTACCAGGTTCCGTCTCTTCGCTTCTCCTTAACCAGGTTCCCCTCTTCTCCTCTCGTTTACCAGGTTCCCCCTCTTCTCCTTTACCAGGTTCCCCCTCTTCTCCTTTACCAGTGTCCCCCTCTTCTCCTTTACCAGGTTTCCTCTCTTCTCTTCTACCAGGTTCCCTCTCTTCTCTTCTCCTTTAACAGGTTCCACTCTCTTCTCTTCTCCTTTACCAGGTTCCTTCTCTTCTCTCCTCCTCAACCAGGTTCCCTCTCTTCTCTTCTCTTCTCCTTTACCAGGTTCCCCCTCTTCTCTTCCCCTTTACCAGGTTCCCTCTCTTCTCTTGTCCTTTACCAGGTTCCCTCTCTTCTCTTGTCCTTTACCAGGTTCCCTCTGTTCTCTTCTCTTTTACCAGGTTCCCAATCTTCTCCTTTACCATGTTCCCTCTCTTCTCTTGTCCTTTACCAGGTTCCGTCTCTTCGCTTCTCCTTTACCAGGTTCCCCTCTTCTCCTCTCGTTTACCAGGTTCCCTCTCTTCTATTCTCTTCTTCTTTACCAGGTTCCCCCTCTTCTCTTCTCCTTTAACAGGTTCACTCTCTTCTCTCCTCCTTTACCAGGTTCCCTCTCTTCTCTTCTCTTCTCTTCTCTTCTCTTCTCTTCTCTTCTCTTCTCCTTTACCAGGTTCCCTCTCTTCTCCTTTACCAGGTTCCCCCTCTTCTCCTTTACCAGGTTCCCCCTCTTCTCCTTTACCAGGTTCCCCCTCTTCTCCTTTACCAGGTTCCCTCTCTTCTCTTCTCTTTTACCAGGTTCCCTCTCTTCTCTTCTCTTGTCCTTTACCAGGTTCCCCCTCTTCTCTTCCCCTTTACCAGGTTCCCTCTCTTCTCTTGTCCTTTACCAGGTTCCCTCTCTTCTCTTCTACTTTTCCAGGTTCCCCCTCTTCTCCTTTACCAGGTTCCCTCACTTCTCTTCTCTTTTACCAGGTTCCCCCTCTTCTCCTTTACCATGTTCCCTCTCTTCTCTTGTCCTTTACCAGGTTCCGTCTCTTCTCTTCTCCTTTAACAGGTTCCCCCTCTTCTCTTCCCCTTTACCAGGTTCCCTCTCTTCTCTTCTCCTTTACCAGGTTCCCTCTTCTCTTGTCCTTTACCAGGTTCCCTCTCTTCTCTTCTACTTTTCCAGGTTTCCCCTCTTCTCCTTTACCAGGTTCCCTCTCTTCTCTTCTCCTTTACCAGGTTCCTTCTCTTCTCTCCTCCTTTACCAGGTTCCCTCTCTTCTCTTCTCTTCTCTTCTCTTCTCTTCTCTTCTCTTCTGCTTTACCAGGTTCCCTCTCTTCTCCTTTACCAGGTTCCCCCTCTTCTCGAATACCAGGTTCCCTCTCTTCTCTTCTCCTTTACCAGGTTCCCTCTTTTCTCTTCTCCTTTAACAGGTTCACTCTCTTCTCTTCTCCTTTACCAGGTTCCCTCTCTTCTCTTCTCTTCTCCTTTACCAGGTCCCCCCTCTTCTCTTCCCTTTTACCAGGTTCCCTCTCTTCTCTTCTCCTTTACCAGGTTCCCTCTCTTCTCTTGTCCTTTACCAGGTTCCCCCTCTTCAACTTTATCAGGTTCCCTCTCTGATCCTTTACCAGGTTCCCCTCTTCAATTCTCCTTTATCAGGTTCCCTCTCTTCTCTTCCGTTCTCCTTTACCAGGTTCCCTATCTTATCCTTTACCAGGTTCCCCTTCTTCTCTTCTCCTTTACCAGGTTCCATCTCTTCTCCTTTACCAGGTTCCCTCTCTTCTCTTCTCTTCTCTTCTCTTCTCCTTTACCAGGTTCCCTCTCTTCTCTTCTCCTTTACCAGGCTCCCCCTCTTCTCTTCTCCTTTACCAGGTTCCCTCTCTTCTCCTTTACAAGGTTCCCCCTCTTCTCCTTTACCAGGTTTCCTCTCTTCTCTTCTATCAGGTTCCCTCTCTTCTCTTCTCCTTTACCAGGTTCCTTCTCTTCTCTCCTCCTTTACCAGGTTCCCTCTCTTCTCTTCTCTTCTCTTCTCTTCTCTTCTCTTCTCTTCTCTTCTCTTCTGCTTTACCAGGTTCCCTCTCTTCTCCTTTACCAGGTTCCCCCTCTTCTCGTATACCAGGTTCCCTCTCTTCTCTTCTCCTTTACCAGGTTCCCTCTCTTCTCTTCTCCTTTAACAGGTTCCCTTCTCTTCTCCTTTACCAGGCTCCCCCTCTTCTCTTCTCCTTTACCAGGTTCCCTCTCTTCTCCTTTACCAGGTTCCCTCTCTTCTCCTTTACCAGGTTCCCTCTCTTCTCCTTTACCAGGTTCCCCCTCTTCTCCTTTACCAGGTTCCCCCTCTTCTCCTTTACCAGGTTCCCCCTCTTCTCCTTTACCAGGTTCCCTCTCTTCTCTTCTCCTTTAACAGGTTCACTCTCTTCTCTTCTCCTTTACCAGGTTCCCCCTCTTCTCTTCCCCTTTACCAGGTTCCCTCTCTTCTCTTGTCCTTTACCAGGTTCCCTCTCTTCTCTTGTCCTTTACCAGGTTCCCTCTCTTCTCTTCTACTTTTCCAGGTTCCCCCTCTTCTCCTTTACCAGGTTCCCTCTCTTCTCTTTTACCAGGTTCCCCCTCTTCTCCTTTACCAGGTTCCCTCTCTTCTCTTGTCCTTTACCAGGTTCCGTCTCTTCGCTTCTCCTTTACCAGGTTCCCCTCTTCTCCTCGCGTTTACCAGGTTCCCTCTCTTCTATTCTCTTCTTCTTTACCAGGTTCCCCCTCTTCTCTTCTCCTTTAACAGGTTCACTCTCTTCTCTCCTCCTTTACCAGGTTCCCTCTCTTCTCTTCTCTTCTCTTCTCTTCTCTTCTCTTCTCTTCTCTTCTCTTCTCTTCTCTTCTCTTCTCTTCTCCTTTACCAGGTTCCCTCTCTTCTCCTTTACCAGGTTCCCCCTGTTCTCCTTTACCAGGTTCCCCCTCTTCTCCTTTACCAGGTTCCCCCTCTTCTCCTTTACCAGGTTCCCTCTCTTCTCTTCTCCTTTAACAGGTTCACTCTCTTCTCTTCTCTTTTACCAGGTTCCCTCTCTTCTCTTCTCTTGTCCTTTACCAGGTTCCCTCTCTTCTCTTCTACTTTTCCAGGTTCCCCCTCTTCTCCTTTACCAGGTTCCCTCTCTTCTCTTCTCTTTTACCAGGTTCCCCCTCTTCTCCTTTACCAGGTTCCCTCTCTTCTCTTGTCCTTTACCAGGTTCCGTCTCTCCGCTTCTTCTTTACCAGGTTCCCCCTCTTCTCTTCTCCTTTAATCTTTCTGATCTCCCCATCCCGGATCCGGGTTCGTGAATACAGACTCAAGCTCATTACCATAACGCAACGTTAACTATTCATGAAAATCGCAAATGAAATGAAATAAATATGCTAGCTCTCAAGCTTAGCCTTTTGTTAACAACACTGTCATCTCAGATTTTCAAAATATGCTTCTCAACCATTGCAAAACAAGCATTTGTGTAACAGTATTGATGGCTAACGTAGCATTTAGCATTAGCATTCAGCTGGCAACATTTACACAAAAAAACAGAAAAGCATTCAAAAAAATCATTTACCTTTGAAGAACTTCAGATGTTTTCAATGAGGAGACTCTCAGATAGCAAATGTTCAGTTTTTCCTGAAAGATTATTTGTTTAGGACAAATCGCTCCGTTTTCTGCGTCACGTTTAGCTATGAAAAAACCCCTGTATCCAGGATTGTGTAAATCTATCAGCAAGCTCATTAGCATAACACAACGTTAACTATTTATGAAAATCGCAAATGAAATGAAATAAATATGCCATCTCTCAAGCTTAGCCTTTTGTAAACAACACTGTCATCTCAGATTTTCAAAATATGCTTCTCAACCATAGGAAAACAATAATTTGTGTAAAAGTAGCTAGCTAGAGTTAGCATTTCGCGTTAGCATTTAGCGTTAGCATTAGCGTTAGCATCCAGCACGCAACATTAACAAAAACATAAAAGCCTTCAAATAAAATCATTTACCTTTGAAGAACTTCTGATGTTTTCAATGAGGATACTCTCAGTTAGATAGCAGATGTTCAGTTTTTCCAAAAAGATTCCTTGTGCATTAGAAATAGCTCCGTTTTATACATCACATTTGGCTACCAAAAAAAATCCATAAATTCAGTCCTCAAAACGCAAACTTTTTTCCAAATTAACTCCATAATATCGACTGAAAACATGGCAAACGTTGTTTAGAATCAATCATCAAGGTGTTTTTCACATATCTCTTCATTGATACATCGTTCTTGGACACATGCTTTCTCCCCTGAATCAAATGGTAAAGTAGAAGCAGCTGGCAATTGCGCACCGAATTCGACGCAGGACACCAGGCGGACACTTGGAAAATGTAGTCTCTTATGGTCAATCTTCCAATGATATGCCTACAAATACGTCACAATGCTGCTAAGACCTTGGGCGAACGACAGAAAGTGTAGGCTCATTCGTTGCGCAATCACAGCCATATAAGGAGAGAATGGAAAACAGAGCTTCAGAAATTCTGCTAATTCCTGGGTGATGCATCATCTTGGTTTCGCCTGTAGAATGAGTTCTGGGGCACTTACAGACAAAATCTTTGCAGATTCTGAAACTTCAGAGTGTTTTCTTTCCAAAACTGTCAAGAATATGCATAGTCGAGCATCTTTTCGTGACAAAATATCGCGCTTAAAACGGGAACGTTTTTTATCCAAAAATGAAATAGCGCCCCTAGAGCTCTAACAGGTTCAGGTTCCCCCTCTTCTCTTCCCCTTTACCAGGTTCCCTCTCTTCTCTTCTCCTTTACCAGGTTCCCTCTTCTCTTGTCCTTTACCAGGTTCCCTCTCTTCTCTTCTACTTTTCCAGGTTGCCCCTCTTCTCCTTTACCAGGTTCCCTCTCTTCTCTTCTCCTTTACCAGGTTCCTTCTCTTCTCTCCTCCTTTACCAGGTTCCCTCTCTTCTCTTCTCTTCTTTTCTCTTTTCTCTTCTCTTCTCTTCTCTTCTCTTCTGCTTTACCAGGTTCCCTCTCTTCTCCTTTACCAGGTTCCCCCTCTTCTCGTATACCAGGTTCCCTCTCTTCTCTTCTTCTTTACCGGGTTCCCTCTTTTCTCTTCTCCTTTAACAGGTTCACTCTCTTCTCTTCTCCTTTACCAGGTTCCCTCTCTTCTCTTCTCTTCTCCTTTACCAGGTCCCCCCTCTTCTCTTCCCTTTTACCAGGTTCCCTCTCTTCTCTTCTCCTTTACCAGGTTCCCTCTCTTCTCTTGTCCTTTACCAGGTTCCCTCTCTGATCCTTTACCAGGTTCCCCTCTTCAATTCTCCTTTATCAGGTTCCCTCTCTTCTCTTCTCTTCTCCTTTACCAGGTTCCCCCTCTTCTCGTATACCAGGTTCCCTCTCTTCTCTTCTTCTTTACCGGGTTCCCTCTTTTCTCTTCTCCTTTAACAGGTTCACTCTCTTCTCTTCTCCTTTACCAGGTTCCCTCTCTTCTCTTCTCTTCTCCTTTACCAGGTTCCCTCTCTGATCCTTTACCAGGTTCCCCCTCTTCTCGTATACCAGGTTCCCTCTCTTCTCTTCTTCTTTACCGGGTTCCCTCTTTTCTCTTCTCCTTTAACAGGTTCACTCTCTTCTCTTCTCCTTTACCAGGTTCCCTCTCTTCTCTTCTCTTCTCCTTTACCAGGTTCCCTCTCTGATCCTTTACCAGGTTCCCCTCTTCAATTCTCCTTTATCAGGTTCCCTCTCTTCTCTTCTCTTCTCCTTTACCAGGTTCCCCCTCTTCTCGTATACCAGGTTCCCTCTCTTCTCTTCTTCTTTACCGGGTTCCCTCTTTTCTCTTCTCCTTTAACAGGTTCACTCTCTTCTCTTCTCCTTTACCAGGTTCCCTCTCTTCTCTTCTCTTCTCCTTTACCAGGTCCCCCCTCTTCTCTTCCCTTTTACCAGGTTCCCTCTCTTCTCTTCTCCTTTACCAGGTTCCCTCTCTTCTCTTGTCCTTTACCAGGTTCCCTCTCTGATCCTTTACCAGGTTCCCCTCTTCAATTCTCCTTTATCAGGTTCCCTCTCTTCTCTTCTCTTCTCCTTTACCAGGTTCCCTATCTCATCCTTTACCAGGTTCCCCTTCTTCTCTTCTCCTTTACCAGGTTCCATCTCTTCTCCTTTACCAGGTTCCCTCTCTTCTCTTCTCTTCTCTTCTCTTCTCTTCTCTTCTCTTCTCTTCTCTTCTCTTCTCCTTTACCAGGTTCCCTCTCTTCTCTTCTCCTTTACCAGGCTCCCCCTCTTCTCTTCTCCTTTACCAGGTTCCCTCTCTTCTCCTTTACAAGGTTCCCCCTCTTCTCCTTTACCAGGTTTCCTCTCTTCTCTTCTATCAGGTTCCCTCTCTTCTCTTCTCGTTTAACAGGTTCCACTCTCTTCTCTCCTCCTTTACCAGATTCCCTCTCTTCTCTTCTCTTCTCTTCTCTTCTCTTCTCTTCTCTTCTCTTCTCTTCTCTTCTCTTCTCCTTTACCAGGTTCCCTCTCTTCTCCTTTACCAGGTTCCCCCTCTTCTCCTTTACCAGGTTCCTTCTCTTCTCTTCTCCTTTACCAGGTTCCCTCTCTTCTCTTCTCCTTTAACAGGTTCACTCTCTTCTCTTCTCTTTTACCAGGTTCCCTCTCTTCTCTTCTCCTTTACCAGGTTCCCCCTCTTCTCTTCCCCTTTACCAGGTTCCCTCTCTTCTCTTCTCCTTTACCAGGTTCCCTCTTCTCTTGTCCTTTACCAGGTTCCCTCTCTTCTCTCCTCCTTTACCAGCTTCCCTCTCTTCTCTTCTCTTCTCTTCTCTTCTCTTCTCTTCTCCTTTACCAGGTTCCCTGATCTTCTCCTTTACCAGGTTCCACCTCTTCTCCTTTACCAGGTTCCCCCTGTTCTCCTTTACCAGGTTCCCCCTCTTCTCCTTTACCAGGTTCCCTCTCTTCTCTTCTCCTTTAACAGGTTCACTCTCTTCTCTTCTCTTTTACCAGGTTCCCTCTCTTCTCTGCTCTTCTCCTTTACCATGTTCCCTCTCTTCTCTTGTCCTTTACCAGGTTCCCTCTCTTCTCTTGTCCTTTACCAGGTTCCCTCTCTTCTCTTCTACTTTTCCAGGTTCCCCCTCTTCTCCTTTACCAGGTTCCCTCTCTTCTCTTCTCTTTTACCAGGTTCCCCCTCTTCTCCTTTACCAGGTTCCCTCTCTTCTCTTGTCCTTTACCAGGTTCCGTCTCTTCGCTTCTCCTTTACCAGGTTCCCCTCTTCTCCTCTCGTTTACCAGGTTCCCTCTCTTCTATTCTCTTCTTCTTTACCAGGTTCCCCCTCTTCTCTTCTCCTTTAACAGGTTCACTCTCTTCTCTCCTCCTTTACCAGGTTCCCTCTCTTCTCTTCTCTTCTCTTCTCTTCTCTTCTCTTCTCTTCTCTTCTCTTCTCTTCTCTTCTCTTCTCTTCTCCTTTACCAGGTTCCCTCTCTTCTCCTTTACCAGGTTCCCCCTCTTCTCCTTTACCAGGTTCCCCCTCTTCTACTTTTCCAGGTTCCCCCTCTTCTCCTTTACCAGGTTCCCTCTCTTCTCTTCTCTTTTACCAGGTTCCCCCTCTTCTCCTTTACCAGGTTCCCTCTCTTCTCTTGTCCTTTACCAGGTTCCGTCTCTTCGCTTCTTCTTTACCAGGTTCCCCCTCTTCTCTTCTCCTTTAACAGGTTCCCCCTCTTCTCTTCCCGTTTACCAGGTTCCCTCTCTTCTCTTCTCCTTTACCAGGTTCCCTCTTCTCTTGTCCTTTACCAGGTTCCCTCTCTTCTCTTCTACTTTTCCAGGTTGCCCCTCTTCTCCTTTACCAGGTTCCATCTCTTCTCTTCTCCTTTACCAGGTTCCTTCTCTTCTCTCCTCCTTTACCAGGTTCCCTCTCTTCTCTTCTCTTCTCTTCTCTTCTCTTCTCTTCTCTTCTCTTCTCTTCTCTTCTCTTCTCTTCTCCTTTACCAGGTTCCCTCTCTTCTCCTTTACCAGGTTCCTCCTCTTCTCCTTTACCAGGTTCCCTATCTTCTCTTCTCCTTTAACAGGTTCCCTCTCTTCTCCTTTACCAGGTTCCCTCTCTTCTCCTTTACCAGGTTCCCCCTCTTCTCCTTTACCAGGTCCCCCCTCTTCTCTTCCCCTCTATCAAGTTCTGTCTCTTCTCTTCTCCTTTACCAGGTTCCCTCTCTTCTCCTTTACCAGGTTCCCCCTTTTTTCCTTTACCAGGTTCCGTCTCTTCTCTTCTCCTTTATCAAGTTCCGTCTCTTCTCTTCTCCTTTACCAGGTTCCCTCTCTTCGCCTTTACTTGGTTCCGTCTCTTCTCTTCTCCTTTACAAGGTTCCCCCTCTTCTCCTCTACCAGGTTATGTCTCTTCTCTTCTCCTTTACCAGGTTCCGTCTCTTCTCTTCTCCTTTACCAGGTTCCCTCTCTTCGCCTTTACTAGGTTCCGTCTCTTCTCTTCTCCTTTAACAGGTTCCCTCTCTTCTCTTCTCCTTTACCAGATTCCCTCTCTTCTCTTCTCCTTTACCAGGTTCCCTCTCTTCGCCTTTACTAGGTTCCGTCTCTTCTCTTCTCCTTTACCAGGTTCCTTCTCTTCTCTTCTCCTTCACCAGGGTCCCTCTCTTCTCTTCTCCTTTACCAGGTTCCCCCTCTTCTCCTTTACCAGGTTCCTTCTCTTCTCTTCTCCTTTACCAGGTTCCCTCTCTTCTCTTCTCCTTTAACAGGTTCACTCTCTTCTCTTCTCTTTTACCAGGTTCCCTCTCTTCTCTTCTCCTTTACCAGGTTCCCCCTCTTCTCTTCCCCTTTACCAGGTTCCCTCTCTTCTCTTCTCCTTTACCAGGTTCCCTCTTCTCTTGTCCTTTACCAGGTTCCCTCTCTTCTCTCCTCCTTTACCGGCTTCCCTCTCTTCTCTTCTCTTCTCTTCTCTTCTCTTCTCTTCTCTTCTCTTCTCTTCTCTTCTCTTCTCTTCTCTTCTCTTCTCTTCTCCTTTACCAGGTTCCCTCTCTTCTCCTTTACCAGGTTCCCCCTCTTCTCCTTTACCAGGTTCCCCCTCTTCTCCTTTACCAGGTTATGTCTCTTCTCTTCTCCTTTACCAGGTTCCGTCTCTTCTCTTCTCCTTTACCAGGTTCCCTCTCTTCGCCTTTACTAGGTTCCGTCTCTTCTCTTCTCCTTTAACAGGTTCCCTCTCTTCTCTTCTCCTTTACCAGATTCCCTCTCTTCTCTTCTCCTTTACCAGGTTCCCTCTCTTCTCCTTTACCAGGTTCCCCCTCTTCTCCTTTACCAGGTTCCCCCTCTTCTACTTTTCCAGGTTCCCCCTCTTCTCCTTTACCAGGTTCCCTCTCTTCTCTTCTCTTTTACCAGGTTCCCCCTCTTCTCCTTTACCAGGTTCCCTCTCTTCTCTTGTCCTTTACCAGGTTCCGTCTCTTCGCTTCTTCTTTACCAGGTTCCCCCTCTTCTCTTGTCCTTTAACAGGTTCCCCCTCTTCTCTTCCCGTTTACCAGGTTCCCTCTCTTCTCTTCTCCTTTACCAGGTTCCCTCTTCTCTTGTCCTTTACCAGGTTCCCTCTCTTCTCTTCTACTTTTCCAGGTTGCCCCTCTTCTCCTTTACCAGGTTCCATCTCTTCTCTTCTCCTTTACCAGGTTCCTTCTCTTCTCTCCTCCTTTACCAGGTTCCCTCTCTTCTCTTCTCTTCTCTTCTCTTCTCTTCTCTTCTCTTCTCTTCTCTTCTCTTCTCTTCTCCTTTACCAGGTTCCCTCTCTTCTCCTTTACCAGGTTCCTCCTCTTCTCCTTTACCAGGTTCCCTATCTTCTCTTCTCCTTTAACAGGTTCCCTCTCTTCTCCTTTACCAGGTTCCCTCTCTTCTCCTTTACCAGGTTCCCCCTCTTCTCCTTTACCAGGTCCCCCCTCTTCTCTTCCCCTCTATCAAGTTCTGTCTCTTCTCTTCTCCTTTACCAGGTTCCCTCTCTTCTCCTTTACCAGGTTCCCCCTTTTTTCCTTTACCAGGTTCCGTCTCTTCTCTTCTCCTTTATCAAGTTCCGTCTCTTCTCTTCTCCTTTACCAGGTTCCCTCTCTTCGCCTTTACTTGGTTCCGTCTCTTCTCTTCTCCTTTACAAGGTTCCCCCTCTTCTCCTCTACCAGGTTATGTCTCTTCTCTTCTCCTTTACCAGGTTCCGTCTCTTCTCTTCTCCTTTACCAGGTTCCCTCTCTTCGCCTTTACTAGGTTCCGTCTCTTCTCTTCTCCTTTAACAGGTTCCCTCTCTTCTCTTCTCCTTTACCAGATTCCCTCTCTTCTCTTCTCCTTTACCAGGTTCCCTCTCTTCGCCTTTACTAGGTTCCGTCTCTTCTCTTCTCCTTTACCAGGTTCCTTCTCTTCTCTTCTCCTTCACCAGGGTCCCTCTCTTCTCTTCTCCTTTACCAGGTTCCCCCTCTTCATCTTTACCAGGTTCCCTCTCTTTACCTTTACCAGGTTCCCCTCTTCAATTCTCCTTCATCAGGTTCCCTCTCTTCTCTTCTCTTCTCCTTTACCAGGTTCCCTATCTTCTCCTTTACCAGGTTCCCTCTCTTCCCTCCTCCTTTACCAGGTTCCCTCTCTTCTCTTCTCCTTTACCAGGTTCCCTCTCTTCTCTTCTCCTTTACCAGGTTCCCCCTCTTCTCCTTTACCATGTTCCCTCTCTTCTCCTTTACCAGGTTCCCCCTCTTCTCCTTTACCAGGTTCCCTCTCTTCTCCTTTACCAGGTTCCCCCTCTTCTCCTTTACCAGGTTCCCTCTCTTCTCTTCTCCTATACCAGGTTCCCTCACTTATCTTCTCTTTTGCCAGGTTCCCTCTCTTCTCTTCTCCTTTACCAGGTTCCCTCACTTATCTTCTCCTATACCAGGTTCCCTCACTTCTCTTCTCATCTCCTTTACCAGGTTCCCTCTCTTCTCTTCTCCTATACCAGGTTCCCTCACGTATCTTCTTTTTTACCAGGTTCCCTCCCTTCTCTTCTCCTTTGCCAGGTTCCCTATCTTCTCTTCCCCTTTACCAGGTTCCCTCACTTATCTTCTCCTTTACCAGGTTCCCATTATTAGCCATTGAGTGAATTTCCATCATTCCTTCTCAGTTAATTAAAGGAGAAAGAACCCAATTATGCACCTTAATTACAAGTAAATAAAACACACACACACACACACAGACTTGTATCAGGCAGACAGATTCCGTCAGACAGATTCCTCCCCCTACTGGTTCTAGCAGCCAGACCGGAGTTCTGTCTGTCTGTTTCTCTTCAAGGTGACTAATTTCATCTTCCTGATTTGACTGACCTTTGCCGGAGATGTTTTGACGGTAATGATTTCCTGTCCCTTCGGCTCAGCAACCGGAGCATAGCAGATGGTGGAGCTGAGAGAGAGAGAGGCGAGTGCATGGGGCCTGCTTCGCGTACCTGGTGCTTAAAAGCGATGTGAAGTGAGCTGTAAAGACATCCTTGTGACGGGCCACAGGACTGGAGCCACAGGAAGGAACCAGTCTCATGTCTCTATCCAGCACTTCCCGCAGAATCAACACCACTCAGTACTTTAAAACACTGTTAAAGACACAGACCTGCATTGTACAAGCTGCTGGGTGACTATTCCCTCTCTTTATTGTCTTTAGTAAGCTGTTTACCATGTACCCAGCCAACAGTATTATTCCAATGAACATGCTCTGTCTGCACATAATACTGGCAGTTGATGATGTTTTGATTGTTAAAGCATTGAGCAGTTTCCACTGATTTTCTCAACTAGCATAGCTGATCACTTTTCTATATAAAAAGGACATGCTCATTTGGCAACACTGATTATTTATCAAAATAAGGAAATTAACAACTGCATACTCTAATATATAAGTAGAGTGGCTTCAGGAAGTATTCATACCCCTTTACTTGATATATTTTTTTTAAATTGTGCTTTACAGCCTGAATTCAAAACATAATTTTTAATTTTTTTTATTTTTTACCCATCTACATACAATAACTCAAATTGACAAAGTGAAAACATGTTTTTAGAAATATTTGAAAATGTTTTGAAAATGAGATATCTATTTTACATAAGTATTCACAACCCTGAGTCAATACATGTTAGAATCACCTTTGGCATATTTTACAGCTGTGAGTAATTCTGGGTACTCTAAAAGCTTTGCACACCTGGATTGTACAATATTTACACATTATTCTTCAAACTCTTGCCATAGATTTTAAAGCCAATTTAAGTCAAAACTGTAGGAACATTCACTGTCTTCTTGGTAAGCAACTGCAGTGTATATTTGGCCTTGTGTTTTAGGTTATTGTCCTGCTGAAAGGTGAATTTGTCTACGAGTGTCCGTTGGAAAGCAGACTGAACCAGGTTTTCCTCTAGGATTTTGCTTAACTCTTTATTTATTTATTTATTTATTTATATTTCAGGTAAAGCAAAGCAGTTCGACACATACAACAACACAGAGTTACACATGGAATAAACAAACATACAGTCAATAATACAGTAGAAAAATAAGTCTATATACAATGTCAGCAAGTGAGGTGAGATAAGGGAGGTAAAGGCAACAAAAAAGCCATGGTGGTGAAGTAAATACAATATAGCAAGTAAAACATTGGAATGGTAGATTTGCAGTGGAAGAATGTGCAAAGTAGAGATATAAATAATGGGGTGCAAAGGAGCAAAATAAATACAGTAGGGGATAAGGTAGTTGTTTGGGCTAAATTATAGATGGGCTATGTACAGGTGCAGTAATCTGTGAGCTGCTCTGACAGCTGGTGTTTAAAGCTAAGTGTTTCCAGTTTCAGAGATTTGTGTAGTTGGTTCCAGTCATTGGCAGCAGAGAACTGGAAGGAGAGGCGGCCAAAGGAAGAATTGGTTTTGGTGGTGACCAGAGAGATATACCTGCTGGAGTGCGTGCTACAGCTGGGTGCTGCTATGGTGACCAGCGAGCTGAGATAAGGGGGGACTTTACCTAGCAGGGTCTTGTGGATGACCTGGAGCCAGTGGGTTTGGCGACGAGTGTGAAGCGAGGGCCAGCCAACGAGAGCGTACAGGTCGCAGTGGTGGGTAGTACGTATATGGGGCTTTGGTGACAAAATGGATGGCACTGTGATAGACTGCATCCAATTTATTGTGTAGGGTATTAGAGGCTATTTTGTAAATGACATCACTAAAGTCGAGGATCGGTAGGATGGTCAGTTTTACGAGGGTATGTTTGGCAGCATGAGTGAAGGATGCTTTTTTGCGAAATAGGAAGCCAATTCTAGATTTAACTTTGGATTGGAGATGTTTGATGTGAGTCTGGAAGGAGAGTTTACAGTCTAACCAGACAGCTAGGTAGTTGGAGTTGTCAAAACCGTCCAGAGTAGTGATGCTGGCCGGGTGGGCAGGTGCAGGCAGCGATCGGTTGAAGAGCATGCATTTAGGTTTGCTTGTATTTAAGAGCAATTGGAGGCCACGGAAGGCGAGTTGTATGGCATTGAAGCTCCCCTGGAGGGTTGTTAACACAGTGTCCAAGGAAGGGCCAGAAGTATACAGAATGGTGTTGTCTGCGTAGAGGTGGATCAGAGACTTACCAGCAGCAAGAGCGACATCATTGATGTATACAGAGAAGAGAGTCGGCCCAAGAATTGAACCCTGTGGCACCCCCATAGAGACTGCCAGAGGCCCAGACAACAGGCCCTCCGATTTGACACACTGAACTCTATCAGAGAGGTAGTTGGTGAACTAAGCGAGGCAATCATTTGAGAAACCATGGCTATCAAGTCTGCCGATGAGAGTGTGGTGATTGACAGAGTCGAAAGCCTTGGCCAGATCAATGAATACGGCTGCACAGTATTGTTTCTTAACGATGGCGGTTAAGATATCGTTTAGGACCTTGAGCGTGGCTGAGGTGCACCCATGACCAGCTCTGAAACCAGATTGCATAGCGGAGAAGGTGCAGTGGGATTCAAAATGGTCAGTAATCTGTTTATTGACTTGGCTTTTGAAGACCTTAGAAAGGCAGGGTAGGATAGATATAGGTCTGTAGCAGTTTGGGTCAAGAGTGTCCCCCCTTTTGAAGAGGGGGATGACCGCAGCTGCTTTCCAATCTTTGGGAATCTCAGACGACACGAAAGAGAGGTTGAACAGGCTAGTTATAGGGGTTGCAACAATTTCGGCAGATCATTTTAGAAAGAAAGGGTCCAGATGGTCTAGCCCGGCTGATTTGTAGGGGTCCAGATTTTGCAGCTCTTTCAGAACATCAGCTGACTGGATTTGGGAGAAGGAGAAATGGGGAAGGCTTGGGCAAGTTGCTGTGGGGGGTACAGTGCTGTTGATCGGAGTAGGGGTAGCCAGGTGAAAAGCATGGCCAGCCGTAGAAAAATGCTTATTGAAATTCTCAATTATAGTGGATTTATCTGTGGTGACAGAGTTTCCTATCCTCAGTGCAGTGGGCAGCTGTGAGGAGGTGCGCTTATTCTCCATGGACTTTACAGTGTCCCAGAACTGTTTGAGTTTGTGTTGCAGGAAGCAAATGTCTGCTTGAAAAAGCTAGCCTTGACTTTTCTAACTGCCTGTGTATATTGGTTTCTAACTTCCCTGAAAAGTTGCATATCACGGGGGCTGTTCGATGCTAATGCAGAATGCCATAGGATGTTTTTGTGTCGGTTAAGGGCAGTCAGGTCTGGAGAGAACCAAGGGCTATATCTGTTCCCGGTTCAAAATTTCTTGAATGGGGCATGCTTATTTAAGATGGTGAGGAAGGCATTTTTTTTTAAATAACCATGCATCCTCTACTGACGGGATGAGGTCAATATCCTTCCAGGAACCCAGGCCAGGTCGATTAGAAAGGCCTGCTCGCTGAAGTGTTTCAGGGTGCGTTTAACAGTGATGAGTGGAGGTCGCTTGACCTCTGACCCATTACGGATGCAGGCAATGAGGCAGTGATCGCTGAGATCTTGGTTGAAAACAGCAGAGGTGTATTTAGAGGGCAAGTTGGTTAGGATGATATCTATGAGGGTGCCCGTGTTTACGGCTTTGGGGTGGTACCTGGTAGGTTCATTGATAATTTGTGTGAGATTGAGGGCATCAAGCTTAGATTATAGGATGGCTGGGGTGTAAAGCATGTTCCAGTTTAGGTCACCTAGCACCACAAGCTCTGAAGATAGATGGGGGGCAGTTAGTTCACATATGGTGTCCAGAGCCCAACTGGGGGCAGAGGGTGGCCTATAGCAGGCGGCAACGGTGAGAGACTTGTTTTTAGAGAGTTGGATTTTTAAAAGTAGAAGTTCCAATTTTTTGGGTACAGACCTGGATAGTAGGACAGAACTCTGCAGGCTATTTCTGCAGTAGATTGCAACACCGCCCCCAACACCGCCCCCTTTGGCCGTTCTATCTTGTCTGAAAATGAAGTTAGGGATGGAGATTTCAGAGTTTTTGGTGGTCTTCCTAAGCCAGGATACAGACACGGCTAGGATATCCGGGTTGGCAGAGTGTGCTAAAGCAGTGAATAAAACAAACTTAGGGAGGAGGCTTCTAATGTTAACATGCATGAAACCAAGGCTATTACAGTTACATAAGTCATCAAAAGAGAGCACCTGGGGAATAGGAGTGGAGCTAGGCACTGCAGGGCCTGGATTAACCTCTACATCACCAGAGGAACAGAGGAGGAGTAGGATAAGGGTACGGCTAAAAGCTATGAGAATTTGTCATCTAGGACGTCTGGAACGGAGAGTAAAAGGAGGTTTATGGGGGCAATAAAATAGCATCAAGGTATAATGTACAGACAAAGGTATGGTAGGATGTGAATACAGTAGAGGTAAACCTAGGCATTGAGTGATGATGAGAGAGATTTTGTCTCTAGAAACATCATTGAAACCAGGTGATGTCATCGCATGTGTGGGTGGTGGAACTCAAAGGTCGGATAAGATATAATGAGCAGGGCTAGAGGCTCTACAGTGAAATAAGCCAATAAACACTAACCAGAACAGCAATGGACAAGGCATATTGACATTAAGGAGAGGCATGCTTAGTCGAGTGATCATAAGGGTCCAGTGAGTAGTGAGGTTGGTTGGGATCACGGCGATTCAGACAGCTAGCCGGTCCATCGGTAGCAAGCTAGCATAGGATGGAGGTCTGTTTTTAGCCACCTCGTGCGTTTCCGTTTGTAGATTAGTGGGGTTCCGTGTGGTAGAGGGGACCAATCCAATTGGCGAAATAGATATAGTTATAGTCACAAAACGTTTTCCTCAGCAATCTACACACAATACCCCATAATAACGAAGCAAAAGCAGGTTTTTAGAAATATTGGCAAATGTATTAAAAATAAAAACTGAAATTCCTTTGCATAAGTACTCAGACCTTTTGTTATGAGACTTGAAATTGAGCTCAGGTGCATCCTGTTTCCACTGATCATCCTTGAGATGTTTCTACAACTTGAATGGAGTCCACGTGTGGTAAATTCAATTGATTGGACATGATTTGGAAAAGGCACACACCTGTCTATATAAGGTCCCACAGTTGACAGTGTATGAGAAAAAAAACAAGCCACGAGCTCAGAGAAAGAAAAAAACACTGTGGCTTCCGTCATTCTTAAATAGAAGGAGTTTGGAACCACCAAGACTCTTCCTAGAGCTGGCCCGCCCGGCCAAACTGAGCAATCGGGGAGAAGGGCCTTGGTCAGGGAGGTTATGAAGAACCTGATGGTCACTCTGACAGACTCCAGAATTCCTCTGTGGAGATGGGAGAACCTTCCAGAAGGACAACCATCTCCGCAGCACTCCACCGATCAGGCCTTTATGGTAGAGTGGCCAGACAGAAGCCACTCCTCAATAAAAGGCACATGACAGCCCGCATGTAGCTTTCCAAAATGCACCTAAGGACTATCAGACCATGAGAAACAAGATTCTCTGCTCTGATGAAAACAAGATTGAAATCTTTGTCCTGAATGTCAAGCATCACATCTGGAGGAAACCTGGCACCATTCCTACGGTGAAGCATGGTGGTGGCAGTATCATGTTGTGGGGATGTTTTTCAGCGACAGGGACTGGGAAACAACGTGGGATCGAGGGAATTATGAACGGAGCAAAGTACAGAGAGATTATTGATGAAAACCTGCTCCAGAGCGTGCAGGACCTCAGACTGGGGTGAAGGTTCACCTTCCAACTGTACAACGACCGTAAGCACACAGCCAACACAATGCAGGAGTGGATTTGGGACAATTCTTTGAATGTCCTTGCGTGACCCAGCAAGAGCCCGGACTTAAACCCTATTGAACATCTCTGGAGAGACCTTAAAATAGCTGAGCAGCAACGCTCTCCATCCAACCTGACAGGGCTTGAGAGGATCTGCAGAGAAGAATGGGAGAAACTCCACAAATACAGGTGTGCCAATGCTGTAGCATCATACCAAAGAAGACTCAATACTGTAAACGCTGCCAAAGGTGCATCAACAAAGTGTTTTTTTTTATTATTTTTTTTAATTTCACCTTTATTTAACCAGGTAACCTAGTTGAGAACAAGTTCTCATTTGCAACTGCGACCTGGCCAAGATAAGGCATAGCAGTGTGAACAGACAACACAGAGTTACACATGGAGTAAACAATTAACAAGTCAATAACACAGTAGAAAAAAAGGGGAGTCTATATATACATTGTGTGCAAAAGGCATGAGAAGGTAGGCAAATAATTACAATTATGCAGATTAACACTGGAGTGATAAATGATCAGATGGTTATGTACAGGTAGAGATATTGGTGTGCAAAAGAGCAGAAAAATAAATAAATAAAAACAGTATGGGGATGAGGTAGGTGAAAATGGGTGGGCTATTTACCAATAGACTATGTACAGCTGCAGCGATCGGTTAGCTGCTCAGATAGCAGATGTTTGAAGTTGGTGAGGGAGATAAAAGTCTCCAACTTCAGCGATTTTTGCAATTCGTTCCAGTCACAGGCAGCAGAGTACTGGAACGAAAGGCGGCCAAATGAGGTGTTGGCTTTAGGGATGATCAGTGAGATACACCTGCTGGAGCGCGTGCTACGGATGGGTGTTGCCATCGTGACCAGTGAGCTGAGATAAGGCGGAGCTTTACCTAGCATGGACTTGTAGATGACCTGGAGCCAGTGGGTCTGGCGACGAATATGTAGCGAGGGCCATCCGACTAGCGCATACAAGTCGCAGTGGTGGGTGGTATAAGGTGCTTTAGTGACAAAACGGATGGCACTGTGATAGACTGCATCCAGTTTGCTGAGTAGAGTGTTGGAAGCAATTTTGTAGATGACATCGCCGAAGTCGAGGATCGGTAGGATAGTCAGTTTTACTAGGGTAAGTTTGGCGGCGTGAGTGAAGGAGGCTTTGTTGCGGAATAGAAAGCCGACTCTTGATTTGATTTTCGATTGGAGATGTTTGATATGGGTCTGGAAGGAGAGTTTAGAGTCTAGCCAGACACCTAGGTACTTATAGATGTCCACATATTCAAGGTCGGAACCATCCAGGGTGGTGATGCTGGTCAGGCGTGCGGGTGCAGGCAGCGAACGGTTGAAAAGCATGCATTTGGTTTTACTAGCGTCTAAGAGCAGTTGGAGGCCACGGAAGGAGTGCTGTATGGCACTGAGTGAAGGGTATGAATACTATACTATATTTCCATTTTTATTTTGAATAAACTTGCCAAAATTTGTTTTTGCTTTGTCAGTATGGGTATTGTGTTTTTTTTATTTATTTTTATTTCACCTTTATTTAACCAGGTAGGCTAGTTGAGAACAAGTTCTCATTTGCAACTGCGACCTGGCCAAGATAAAGCATAGCAGTATGAGCAGACAACACAGAGTTACACATGGAGTAAACAATTAACAAGTCAATAACACAGTAGAAAACAAAGGGGGAGTCTATATACAATGTGTGCAAAAGGCATGAGGTAGGCAAATAATTACAATTTTGCAGATTAACAATGGAGTGATAAATGATCAGATGGTCATGTACAGGTAGAGATATTGGTGTGCAAAAGAGCAGAAAAATAAATAAATAAAAACAGTATGGGGATGAGGTAGGTGAAAATGGGTGGGCTATTTACCAATAGACTATGTACAGCTGCAGCGATCGGCTTTTTACCAATAGACTATGTACAGCTGCAGCGATCGGTTAGCTGCTCAGATAGCTGATGTTTGAAGTTGGTGAGGGAGATAAAAGTCTCCAACTTCAGCGATTTTTGCAATTCGTTCCAGTCACAGGCAGCAGAGTACTGGAACGAAAGGCGGCCAAATGAGGTGTTGGCTTTAGGGATGATCAGTGAGATACACCTGCTGGAGCGCGTGCTACGGATGGGTGTTGCCATCGTGACCAGTGAGCTGAGATAAGGCGGAGCTTTACCTAGCATGGACTTGTAGATGACCTGGAGCCAGTGGGTCTGGCGACGAATATGTAGCGAGGGCCAGCCGACTAGCGCATACAAGTCGCAGTGGTGGGTGGTATAAGGTGCTTTAGTGACAAAACGGATGGCACTGTGATAGACTGCATCCAGTTTGCTGAGTAGAGTGTTGGAAGCCATTTTGTAGATGACATCGCCGAAGTCGAGGATCGGTAGGATAGTCAGTTTTACTAGGGTAAGCTTGGCGGCGTGAGTGAAGGAGGCTTTGTTGCGGAATAGAAAGCCGACTCTTGATTTGATTTTCGATTGGAGATGTTTGATATGAGTCTGGAAGGAGAGTTTGCAGTCTAGCCAGACACCTAGGTACTTATAGATGTCCACATATTCTAGGTCGGAACCATCCAGGGTGGTGATGCTAGGCGGGCATGCGGGTGCAGGCAGCGATCGGTTGAAAAGCATGCATTTGGTTTTACTAGCGTTTAAGAGCAGTCGGAGGCCACGGAAGGAGTGTTGTATGGCATTGAAGCTTGTTTGGAGGTTAGATAGCACAGTGTCCAATGACGGGCCGAAAGTATATAGAATGGTGTCGTCTGCGTAGAGGTGGATCAGGGAATCGCCCGCAGCAAGAGCAACATCATTGATGTATACAGAGAAAAGAGTCGGCCCGAGAATTGAACCCTGTGGCACCCCCATAGAGACTGCCAGAGGACCGGACAGCATGCCCTCCGATTTGACACACTGAACTCTGTCTGCAAAGTAATTGGTGAACCAGGCAAGGCAGTCATCCGAAAAACCGAGGCTACTGAGTCTGCCGATAAGAATATGGTGATTGACAGAGTCGAAAGCCTTGGCAAGGTCGATGAAGACGGCTGCACAGTACTGTCTTTTATCGATGGCGGTTATGATATCGTTTAGTACATTGAGTGTGGCTGAGGTGCACCCGTGACCGGCTCGGAAACCAGATTGCACAGCGGAGAAGGTACAGTGGGATTCGAGATGGTCAGTGACCTGTTTGTTGACTTGGGTTTCGAAAACCTTAGATAGGCAGGGCAGGATGGATATAGGTCTGTAACAGTTTGGGTCCAGGGTGTCTCCCCCTTTGAAGAGGGGGATGACTACGGCAGCTTTCCAATCCTTGGGGATCTCAGACGATATGAAAGAGAGGTTGAACAGGCTGGTAATAGGGGTTGCGACAATGGTGGCGGATAGTTTCAGAAATAGAGGGTCCAGATTGTCAAGCCCAGCTGATTTGTACGGGTCCAGGTTTTGCAGCTCTTTCAGAACATCTGCTATCTGGATTTGGGTAAAGGAGAACCTGGAGAGGCTTGGGCGAGGAGCAGCGGGGGGGGCGGGGCTGTTGGCCGAGGTTGAAGTAGCCAGGCGGAAGGCATGGCCAGCCGTTGAGAAATGCTCATTGAAGTTTTCGATAATCATGGATTTATCGGTGGTGACCGTGTTACCTAGCCTCAGTGCAGTGGGCAGCTGGGAGGAGGTGCTCTTGTTCTCCATTGACTTCACAGTGTCCCAGAACTTTTTGGAGTTGGAGCTACAGGATGCAAACTTCTGCCTGAAGAAGCTGGCCTTAGCTTTCCTGACTGACTGCGTGTATTGGTTCCGGACTTCCCTGAACAGTTGCATATCACGGGGACTATTCGATGCTATTGCAGTCCGCCACAGGATGTTTTTGTGCTGGTCGAGGGCAGTCAGGTCTGGGGTGAACCAAGGGCTGTATCTGTTCTTAGTTCTGCATTTTTTGAACGGAGCATGCTTATCTAAAATGGTGAGGAAGTTACTTTTAAAGAATGACCAGGCATCCTCAACTGACGGGATGAGGTCAATGTCCTTCCAGGATACCCGGGCCAGGTCGATTAGAAAGGCCTGCTCACAGAAGTGTTTTAGGGAGCGTTTGACAGTGATGAGGGGTGGTCGTTTGACTGCGGCTCCGTAGCGGATACAGGCAATGAGGCAGTGATCGCTGAGATCCTGGTTGAAGACAGCGGAGGTGTATTTGGAGGGCCAGTTGGTCAGGATGACGTCTATGAGGGTGCCCTTGTTTACAGAGTTAGGGTTGTACCTGGTGGGTTCCTTGATGATTTGTGTGAGATTGAGGGCATCTAGCTTAGATTGTAGGACTGCCGGGGTGTTAAGCATATCCCAGTTTAGGTCACCTAACAGAACAAACTCTGAAGCTAGATGGGGGGCGATCAATTCACAAATGGTGTCCAGGGCACAGCTGGGAGCTGAGGGAGGCCGGTAGCAGGCGGCAACAGTGAGAGACTTATTTCTGGAGAGAGTAATTTTCAAAATTAGTAGTTCGAACTGTTTGGGTATGGACCTGGAAAGTATGACATTACTTTGCAGGCTATCTCTGCAGTAGACTGCAACTCCTCCCCCTTTGGCAGTTCTATCTTGACGGAAGATGTTATAGTTGGGTATGGAAATCTCTGACTTTTTGGTGGCCTTCCTGAGCCAGGATTCAGACACAGCAAGGACATCAGGGTTAGCAGAGTGTGCTAGAGCAGTGAGTAAAACAAACTTAGGGAGGAGGCTTCTGATGTTGACATGCATGAAACCAAGGCTTTTTCGATCACAGAAGTCAACAAATGAGGGTGCCTGGGGACATGCAGGGCCTGGGTTTACCTCCACATCACCCGCGGAACAGAGAAGGAGTAGTATGAGAGTGCGGCTAAAGGCTATCAAAACTGGTCGCCTAGAGCGTTGGGGACAGAGAATAAGAGGAGCAGGTTTCTGGGCATGGTTGAATATATTCAGGGCATAATGCGCAGACAGGGGTATGGTGGGGTGCGGGTACAGCGGAGGTAAGCCCAGGCACTGGGTGATGATGAGAGAGGTTGTATCTCTGGACATGCTGGTTGTAATGGGTGAGGTCACCGCATGTGTGGGAGGTGGGACAAAGGAGTTATCAGGGGTATGAAGAGTGGAACTAGGGGCTCCATTGTGAACTAAAACAATGATAACTAACCTGAACAACAGTATACAAGGCATATTGACACTTGAGAGAGACATACAGCGAGGCATACAGTAATCACAGGTGTTGAGTTGGGAAAGCTAGCTAAACAGTAGGTGAGACAACAGCTAATCAGCTAGCACAACAACAGCAGGTAAAATGGCGTTGACTAGGCAACGGGGCCAACAGATAAAACAAACAAGCAGAATTGAGTACCGTGATTAATGGACAGTCCAGCGTGCATCAGCTATGTAGCCAAGAGATCAGTGTCCAGGGGGCAGCGGTGGATGTGGCAGGGAAGCTGGACTGGCGAGTGTTATCCAGGTTAAAAAAACTAACAATGACTAAATAGCTTGTAGCTAGTTAGCTGGTTAGCTTCTGGGGGTTCTTGAGTGTGTATTAAAAATTAAAAATAATAGCGATTCCGTATCACATTGGGTGAGGCAGGTTTCCGGAAGGTATAAACAAGTTAAAAATCAAAAAGAGATAGAAAGTAAATATGGATCCAGTGAGTGTTTGGGACGCGGCGATTCAGACGGTTAGCAGGCCTGTGCTAACAAGCTAACAGTTTGTAGGCCCGGGCTAAACAAGGTAGCAGTTAGCGGACCGGAGCTGGACAAGCTAGCAGTTAGCAGGCCTAATTAGCAAGCAGGGAGATAGCGAGGGCTAGAGAGTTAGCCTTTGGGGGACGTCGCGATGGGGTGAGTCTGTTTATTCCTCTTCATGCGGTGACATCGATAGACCGGTCGTGTGAAGATTGATGAGGGGAAAAACTATTTGATCAATTTTAGAATAATGCTGTAACGTAACAAAAATGTGGAAAAAGTCAATGGGGCTGAATTACTTGCCAATTGCCCTGTATTTTCATATGCATTAAGCTCTTCAGGAGGAGTATTGTGGATAAAAGCCATGCCACTTTTTCCTCCTGTGGTTTTGCTGCTACTATATTGTCTCCTCAGCCAGTCATATGGCCACTTAGCTACAGCTAGGAGGGAGAGGAGCTCAGGCCCCATTCACCTCATTTACTTCCATGGTACATCATCAGGCCCCATTCACTTTCATGGAACATCATCAGGCCCCATTCACTTTCATGGAACATTATCAGGCCCCATTCACCTCCATGGAACATCATCAGGCCCCATTCACCTTCAAGGAACATCGGACCCCATTCACCTCCATGGAACATCTTCAGGCCCCATTCACCTCCATGGTAGATCATCGGGCCCCATTCACCTAGGGCTGTCAAGCAAATATCTGCCGGCCTCAAGGTAATTGACCGTAATTAACATAAACACCCTTAGCATCTCCTGGCTTCCACACACAGCGTACAAGCCACTGATGCAGACTTTTGGAACATCTACATTTTAAAAAGTAGAATAAATCCATGTAATTTTGTCTACACCATCACAATAAATCCATTATTAATTTTAGGCAGGTCTAAAGAAGCATGATATGAAGAAAATAGTGTATTTCAGAAGAACAGAATAACATACTCTGAGTTGTCCCCATGTTAGGCCCTGATATTGCTATGCTACGTGGCTGTGGGCTAAACTAGTTCATGCTCTGAGTTGTCCCCATGTTAGGCCCTGATATTGCTATGCTATGTGGCTGTGGGCTAAACTAGTTCATGCTCTGGGTTGTCCCCATGTTAGGCCCTGATATTGCTATGCTACGTGGCTGTGGGCTAAACTAGTTCATGCTCTGAGTTGTCCCCATGTTAGGCCCTGATATTGCTATGCTATGTGGCTGTGGGCTAAACTAGTTCATGCTCTGGGTTGTCCCCATGTTAGGCCCTGATATTGCTATGCTACGTGGCTGTGGGCTAAACTAGTTCATGCTCTGAGTTGTCCCCATGTTAGGCCCTGATATTGCTATGCTATGTGGCTGTGGGCTAAACTAGTTCATGCTCTGGGTTGTCCCCATGTTAGGCCCTGATATTGCTATGCTATGTGGCTGTGGGCTAAACTAGTTCATGCTCTGAGTTCTCCCCATGTTTGGCAACAATATTGCTATGCTACGTGGCTGTGGGCTAAACTAGTTCATGCTCTGAGTTGTCCCCATGTTAGGCCCTGATATTGCTATGCTATGTGGCTGTGGGCTAAACTAGTTCATGCGACAAGTTTTGCTTCGAATTCCTTTGCATAATTTCAAAAGAACACAATTGAACATAGCTGAATGAAATACAAAGGATATTTTCTCCAAACGATTTTCAGTGAAGTGCGCACATGCGGCTATTCTGTGTAAGAAAGAAGGTACTCCTTCTTTAGGAGTTATTTAGTTATGTATGCAACTTTAGTTGGGCTATATGTTTAGATTTGAATACATTCTAAGGCTGCATGATGCAACTCGAATGATGATTTGAAAAAGACGCATGAAAGGCAATGAGCTCTGATTTGTTTATTGTGCACACACTTCATCAATCCCTCATTCACAATTTGACAAGTGCTTGATAATTTTCTCACCAGGCCTGAAATTTCATGGCGGCCCCCGCCCCCTTGTGTGGCCGTAACGCCCCCCTAAAAAACCAAACCATGTCTTTGCGGCGTGGCTGTTGTGCCCTTGGGCTGAACATAATCATTATAATTCTCTTCTCCTGGCTGTCGTGCTCCAAAGTACCTCTCACTCACATGGCTCTCTCAGATACTGTATTTCAATTCTTATTAGCCAATGCCTGTCACGTGATCGGGTCCTTCTCACAGTCAATACGAAGTAGGATCCAAGTGAAGACAGACATGGATGCAACTGCGTGGGTCCTTCTCACAGTCAATACGAAGTAGGCTCCAAGTGAAGACAGACATATCATGGATGCAACTGCATGGGTCCTTCTCACAGTCAATACGAAGTAGGCTCCAAGTGAAGACAGACATATCATGGATGCAACAGCGTGGGTCCTTCTCACAGTCAATACGGAGTAGGCTCCAAGTGAAGACAGACATATCATGGATGCAACAGCGTGGGTCCTTCTTATCGAACTCCAAGGCGTTTGTCGAAGATATTAGAACTGTCCAAATGTACTTTTCTTTAACCAACAAGATGAGTCGGCCTAACAAACAGCAAAAGCACTAGCTTATGTCAATCTACTATCCTCCCATAGTACAAAAGTCCACCTATTCTATTTTGCGCGAGAGAAAGAATTTTCCAAACATCCACTGGGACAGTTGTGGGATTCAATAGATCCCAAATGAATGCAACAACTTATGCAACAGATCAGAACGTTTAGCTTAAAAAAATGAACTATTAGGCTATTTCTTCACAACGATATGTGCAGCAATGCGCCCACGACAGTAGGCTATAAGCGCGAATGCTACAAAACGAAATCAGTTAGCGGGAAACGCTAATGCGATTATGTAAATAAATAAAAAATTATGGTGAAAATGTTCTTCCCTAAACTTGAAACTCACGTGCCGCCCATGTACGCCAGTTAGGCTATACACCGGTTGTACAGAGGTTGAATCTGCTTAATTTTAAGAAGTAATTTGCCCACTTATCAAAACATATAGGCCTATTGGGCTAGGCTACATGGGGTGTGCGACGATGATTTGAGTCAGGAAAAACAAATGCATGCACTCTTTCTTACCTTGCGCGCTGGGCACCATTCACAAGTGATAGGCTAATATTATTAATCTTATTATTATTAATGTTGTCTTTACATATATTACATAATATATGTGTGAAATTAGTTTGGATTTAGAATGGTCCATTATCATTTCCCAAAATATATACAAGTAATCTATGCCTGCTGGTTAATTTTCAATCCAGCCGGGTAGGCTCTACTTCTGTTGTAAAGGCAAAGCAATGTGCTCAATATTAAGGAATTTGAGAAATAAATATAGTAGGCTATAGAAAGCTGATGGGATCCCCTTCTTTTATAATGGAGGCCATCAAACTCGTTTTTTTTCACGCAATTGCATAGCCTATAGAAATGTTGCTTAACATGAGCTCATGGGCTCTCATGCAGTGTTTGATGAGATTTTCTTAAACATTTGCATTGATGTCAGAGTGATTAGAGGGACAATAGAGTGCTTGAGTACCAGGCAGTTAGCAAGTTTGGTAGGCTACTAATGACCATCAGCTGTCACACCCTGATCTGTTTCACCTGTCTTTGTGATTGTCTCCACCCCCTCCAGGTGTCACCCATCTTCCCCATTATTCCCAGCGTATTTATTTCTGTGTTTGTCTGTTGCCAGTTGTCTTGTCAAGTTTAGCAGCATGTTTTTCCAAGCTTCTGTTTTGTCCTAGTCTCAGTTTTTTTCCTAGTCCTCTCGGTTCTGACCTCTTGGCTGCCCTGACACAAGCCTGCCTGCCTGACCATTCAGCCTGCCCTGACACAAGGCTGCCTGACCATTCAGCCTGTCCTGGCCTCGAGCCTGCCTGCCTGACCATTCAGCCTGCCCTGGCCTCGAGCCTGACTGCAACCCGGTACCATTTGGACCTGGTTTATGAACTTTTGTTTGCCCATTATTGTTTAATAAATATCAGAGACTTGAACCATCTGCCTCCAGTGTCTGCATCTGAGTCTCACCCTGTGTCGTTACATCAGCAGCATCAGAGCTCGGAGAAGTCTAGTTACCGTGACTAAAGATCGAAAATGGTGCCGACAGATCGGGCTGTTGTGCTTCTAGCTCTTAGGAAACTTTGCAGTACTTCGTTTTGTCATGTGTTCTTTTTTTACATTATTAGCCCAGACATTTTTTTTGTGTTATTACATACAGCCGGGAAGAACTTTTGGATATGAGAGCGGCCGTAACTCACCAGCATTACGACCAGGAACACAACTTTCCGGAATCGGATCCTTTGTTCGTACCCCCCAGGGCAATTGATTCCAGAGGCTGACCCAAAATACCGCCAGCGGAGGAGAGGTACTCTGAGTGAACTTCTAGTCCAACTCAGGAGACGCGCAAACCACCCACCACTTCCGAGTATATTACGCGGAAACATGGCTCTCTCGGGATATACTGTCGGAGTCCGTACAGCCAGTTGGGTTCTCAGTTCATCGTGCAGACAGGAATAAATATCTCTCCGGTCAGAAGAAGGGCAGGGGTGTATGCTTCATGATTAACAACGCATGGTGTAATTGTGATAACATACAGGAACTGAAGTCCTTTTGTTCACCCAACCTAGAATATCTCACAATCAAGTGCCGACTGTAGAGATTTCTCTTCGGTTATAGTCACAGCCGTGTATATTCCCCCTCAAGCCGATAAAACGACAGCCCTAAAAGAACTTCACTGGACTTTATGCAAACTGGGGCCACATTTATTTTATCACAGCAAATTTGAGAAAAACGCTACCGAAGTTCTACCAACACATTGACTTGGAGGGGAGGGAACACCCCCCATCCTCATCGACGTGGCCATAGTGGAGAAGGTGGAAAGCTTCAAGTTCCTCCGCATACACATCACCGACAAACTGAAATGGTTCTCCCATACAGACAGTGTGGTGAAGAAGTTGCAACAGCATCTCTTCAACCCCAGGAGGCTGAAGAAATGTGTCTTGGCCCCTAAAACCCTCACAAACTTTTACAGATGCACAATCGAGAGCATCCTGTCAGCCTGTATCACTGTCTGGTATGGCAATTGCACTGTCCTCAACCGCAGGGCTCTCCAGAGGGTAGTGAGGTCTGCCCAACACATCACCGGGGGCAAACTACCTGCCCTCCAAGACACCTACAGCACCCGATGTCACAGGAAGGCCAAAAAGATAATCAAGGACAACAACCACCCGAGCCCCTGCCTGTTCATCCCGCTATCATCCAGAAGGCGAGGTCAGTACAGGTACATCAAAGCTGGGACCGAGAGACTGAAAAACAGCTTCTATATCAAGGCCATCAGACTGTTAAATAGCCATCACTAGCACATTAGAGGTTGCTGCCCTACATACATAGACTTGAAATCACTGGCCACTTTAATAATGGAACACTAGTCACTTATTAATCATCTCATATGTATATACTGTATTCTATCCTACTGTATATACTGTATTCTATCCTATTCTACTGTATGTTAGTCTGACGCTCTGACATTGCTCGCCCAAATATTTATATATACTTATTTCCATTCCTTTACTTTAGATGTGTGTGTATTGCGTGTATTGTTGTGAAATTGTTAGTCATTAATGCACTGTTGGAGCTAGAAACACGATAATTTCGCTGCACCTGCAATAACATCTGCTCAACATGTGTATGTGACAAATACAATTTGATTTGATTTGATTTGAAACAGCCACGTGGCATTTGACTGCGGTCATGACTCATGACTACCGGTGTGTCATTAAATCGGTCACTATAACAGATGACTTGATAACAGATGACTTGATGTCAATTGCCCACAAGGTCCAATTCAGCATATCTGAATTAATCTTGGATACATATGGTTAACTTAAATCCTCCATACCCAAAAAGTGTGGTGGCCTTGGGTAAGAGGCTCTTTAATGTATGAACTGCATAAATGTGTGTGTGTGTGTGTGTGTGTGTGTGTGTGTGTGTGTGTGTGTGTGTGTGTGTGTGTGTGTGTGTGTGTGTGTGTTTAAAGGTGCCTTGTTAAATTCTACTTCAGTGTTAGGGGAGATCCTTGGGGCCATGTGCAGTCTGCCAACCCACGGGGGATATCCTCTAACAAAGAACCTTTAGCTATTGTATCTGTTGTGTGGTCGGAACGAAACTCAGCAACCAAAAGATTTAATCTCCACATTTGAAAAGCGTTCAGAGTTTAATTTTATAACCAGAAGGCTTCACCCTCTCGAGTGCTGTGCTGCACTCAAATACATTTAAATGCTACTCTGAAGGGATGAAAAGCAACACAGATATAATTTCCCTCCTCTTTAAATCTACAGTAGTCCATGTTGACTTATAGTACACGTCTTGATCTCAGTTACCTTTAAATTAAATGGATAAACTATATTTTACATCGACTGAGCGTGTGTATTATGTGTACTGTCACTTAAACAGTTAAGGGGGGGATCAGGAAGCAGCTGGGGTTCGCAGTTGTGTGTTTGTTTAATTGTGTGAACACGTTTCAGTTCCTGGTGATCTAATTTAGATTTTGCCTGTCTGTTGTTGGAGCAAGAGTCCCAGTTTGCTGAGTGGTAATAACCAGGGAGACTATAGTGAAATGAGAGGATCTGGCCACATAGAAGAGACCATAGCATTCTAAGGATATTCTCTAGGATAGAGTCTCATCTGCTTTTCACACCTCATGATGCGTCTTTGTTTGAGATGTTTATGTCTGTTGTTGTAAAGGCAATAGATCACTGTTAACTTCCATGTTTGACATGTCTACCATAGTCTGCCACTTCTGGGTGTTTTCCCTGTTTAGGGAAAACGTTGGAACCCTATAATTATGCATGTATATAACAATACGAACTCTAAATCATATCTCCAGTGACTTGTTTTTATTTGATTTTTTATTTAACCTTTATTTAACTAGGCAAGTCAGTTAAGAACAAATTCCTATTTACAATGACGGCCTACCCCGGCCAAACCCTAAACGGACGATGCTGGGTCAATCCTGTCTCAGCCTCCAGTATTTATGCTGCAGTAGTTTATGTGTCGGGGGGCTAGGGTCAGTTTGTTATATCTGGACTACTTCTCCTGTCCTATTCGGTGTCCTGTGTGAATTTAAGTGTGCTCTCTCTAATTCTCTCTATCTTTCTCTCTCTCGGAGGACCTGAGCCCTAGGACCATGCCTCAGGACTACCTGACATGATGACTCCTTGCTGTCCCCAGTCCACCTGGCCGTGCTGCTGCTCCAGTTTCAACTGTTCTGCCTTATTATTATTGGACCATGCTGGTCATTTATGAACATCTTGGCCATGTTCTGTTATAATCTCCACCCGGCACAGCCAGAAGAGGACTGTCCACCCCACATAGCCTGGTTCCTTCCTAGGTTTTGGCCTTTCTAGGGAGTTTTTCCTAGCCACCGTGCTTCTACACCTGCATTGCTTGCTGTTTGGGGTTTTAGGCTGGGTTTCTGTACAGCACTTTGAGATATCTGCTGATGTACGAAGGGCTATATAAATAAATTAGATTTGATTTGAATTGTGCGCCGCCCTATGGGACTCCCAATCACAGCCGATTGTGATACAGCCTGGAATCGAACCAGGGTCTGTAGTGATGTCTCTAGCACTGAGATGCAGTATCTTATATCGCTGCGCCACTCGGGAGGCGCTTGTTGAAGTAATCTGTTTACATAGAGTCCCTCCCTGTGTCCTAGTGGACGTTGTTGTGCCTGAGAATTGTTGATTCCTTTGTGGTTTCTCTGCAGCAGATATTGAGCCATGCTCAAGGAGCCATCCAGATATTGAGCCATGCTCAAGGATCCATTCAGATATTGAACCATGCTCAAGGATCCATTCAGATATTGAACCATGCTCAAGGAAACATCCAGATATTGAGCCATGCTCAAGGGACCATTCCAGATATTGAGCCATGCTCAAGGATCCATTCAGATATTGAACCATGCTCAAGGACCCATTCAGAAATTGAGCCATGCTCAAGGATCCATCCAGATATCGGACCATGCTCAAGGAGATATCCAGATATTGAGCCATGCTCAAGGAACAATACAGAAATTGACCCATGCTCAAGGAGAAATACAGATATTGAGCCATACTCAAGGAGACATCCAGATATTGAGCCATGCTCAAGGAGGCATCCAGATATTGAGCCATGCTCAAGGACCCATCCAGGTAGATTAATATAATCCTGAGCATCGGACACACAGAAACAGGTGCCTATCTCTTGAGTGTCATTGGCAGAGCTTAGCTCTCTCTCTCTCTCGCTCCCTCTCTCTCCCATCTCCCACAACCCACTGGGGTCCCTTTGACGTCCGTTCATTCAGCCACCCTGCAGGGACGTTTAATGACAGCAGGAATCAAGAGACTAGCTGATTTATTGCTGCCGGGGGGGTGGAAAACCAGGGGGTAAAAAAAAGAATGTTGTCACAACACTCCGAGCTTCTGGAGGTGGGGGTTAAGGCGCTGTACACCCTCCGTGTCAAGGTTAAGCCTTTCAGGAGCTTAGCGGGAGAGAAGGGGCATCAGTGGCAGGGGGTTGTGGGGGCTGAGAGAGTGGCAGGGAATAGGTGGAGGGTGCTCTATAAGCTTGCAGTGCCAAAAAGTTCAGAGGAGCTCCAATGGAAGGTATGACATGGAGCCCTGGCCATCAACAGCAGGGGTTGGCTCGGGTTGACAAGGGGAGGGGTGTCTGGTTTGTGAATGACTGAGACTGTTCATCAGGTTTTCCTGTGTGTGTCAGTGTAATGTCGTTACTGTTGGACACTGTGTGAGGCTGGGCGTGGTCTTCAGGGTTGAATTTGAGTTTTAGAAAATTATTTAAAAGTGTGGAGATGTTTCAGGAGGTGTGGAGGCTTAGGGGGGGCTGTCTGTACGGCTGGAGAGGAGGGGTTGAATGTAAAGTTGCAATGTGGTGCTGGAGGGTGTATTGCATTGTGTTGTGTAATGTGATTGTGTGGAGGTACGCTATGTGTTTTTATGAGGGTGGGGTGTTTTTAGTGTAATGGGGATGTCTCATTAAAGTAAGCAAGTCTCTCGCTCTCTCCCTCCCTCCCTCCCTCCCTCCCTCTATCTCTCCCTCCCTCCCTCTCTCTCCCTCCCACGCCAGACCTGCCCTTGTTTAGGGGCAGAACGACAGAGTTTTACCTTGTCAGCTCGGTTATTCAATCTATCAACCTTTTTGGTTACTGGCCCAACGCGCTAACCACTATGCTACCTGCCGCCACAAATTGAGTCAGTGTATTGACTATAATCATGCAATCCTATTATGATTCAATAATGTTGTTTACAATGGCATTGTTTGATTTAGCTGTTGATCGTGACTTTGTATTGGCACCTCCAGTAGAATGAAGCTAATGGAAACAACAGATTAATTAACAGTCTAGAAGGTACCCAGACTCTGGGTCAGAAATATATTTTATTTCTTGAGACAGGGCAATCAGGATGCAGGAGATAGATTACAGACACCTGGCATTAAAATACATGAAGACGAAATCATACGTCTCTCCCCGAGAGAGAGAGAGAGAGAGAGAGAGAGAGAGAGAGAGAGAGAGAGAGAGAGAGAGAGAGAGAGAGAGAGAGAGAGAGAGAGAGAGAGACACAGAGAGAGAGACACAGAGAGAGAGAGACACAGAGAGACACAGAGAGAGAGAGAGACACAGAGAGAGAGAGAGAGAGAGAGAGAGACACAGAGAGAGAGAGAGAGAGACACAGAGAGAGAGAGAGAGAGAGACAGAGAGAGAGAGAGAGAGAGACAGAGAGAGAGAGAGAGAGAGAGAGACACAGAGAGAGCGAGAGAGACACAGAGAGAGAGAGACACAGAGAGAGACAGAGACAGAGAGAGAGAGAGACACTTATGCCATTTTAAGATCCTCTTCCCTTCAGACGAAGTCGCTAGGGTGTCAGCTAATATGAATATAGACTAAAGAACTCAGCCATTGTCTCTGCCATAGTTGGAACCCAGTAACTTGTGTGTCTCTCTGTTCTCTCTGGTCCCAATAGAGAGGTGTAGAGAGGAGTAGTTTACACAATGAGTGCAGTGACGCCGAGAAAAAGCAGCCCAGTCCATACAGAGCCAGTTCATTGATCAAACCGTGTGTCTAAATGAACTGGGGGGTGGAGGTGTCCCCTTTCACCACAGGCCCAACACACTCTACTGTTCCTACTTCAGATACGGTCTGTGGCACACACACACCAGCCAGGCGTCCCAGTATACAGGGTGACAGAGTGGTCTATATATGTGTGTGTGTGTGTCTATACATGTGGTACAGTACAGTATCTATACGTGGTACAGTATCTATACATGTGGTACAGTATCTATACACGTGGTACAGTATCTATACGTGGTACAGTATCTATACATGTGGTACAGTATCTATACACGTGGTACAGTATCTATACGTGGTACAGTATCTATACGTGGTACAGTATCTATACACGTGGTACAGTATCTATACGTGGTACAGTATCTATCTATACACGTGGTACAGTATCTATACTTGGTACAGTATCTATACGTGGTACAGTATCTCTACATGTGGTACAGTATCTATACACGTGGTACAGTATCTATACGTGGTACAGTATCTATACATGTGGTACAGTATCTATACACGTGGTACAGTATCTATACGTGGTACAGTATCTATACATGTGGTACAGTATCTATACACGTGGTACAGTATCTATACGTGGTACAGTATCTATACATGTGGTACAGTATCTATACACGTGGTACAGTATCTATACGTGGTACAGTATCTATACACGTGGTACAGTATCTATACACGTGGTACAGTATCTATACGTGGTACAGTATCTAAACATGTGGTACAGTATCTATACACGTATAACAGTATCTATACGTGGTACAGTATCTATACATGTGGTACAGTATCTATACACGTGGTACAGTATCTATACGTGGTACAGTATCTATACACGTGGTACAGTATCTATACACGTGGTACAGTATCTATACGTGGTACAGTATCTATACATGTGGTACAGTATCTATACACGTGGTACAGTATCTATACGTGGTACAGTATCTATACACGTGGTACAGTATCTATACATGTGGTACAGTATCTATACATGTGGTACAGTATCTATACACGTGGTACAGTATCTATACATGTGGTACAGTATCTATACACGTGGTACAGTATCTATACGTGGTACAGTATCTATACACGTGGTACAGTATCTATACATGTGGTACAGTATCTATACATGTGGTACAGTATCTATACACGTGGTACAGTATCTATACATGTGGTACAGTATCTATACACGTGGTACAGTATCTATACATGTGGTACAGTATCTATACATGTGGTACAGTATCTATACATGTGGTACAGTATCTATACACGTGGTACAGTATCTATACATGTGGTACAGTATCTATACATGTGGTACAGTATCTATACACGGGGTACAATATCTATACATGTGGTACAGTATCTATACATGTGGTACAGTATCTATACATGTGGTACAGTATCTATACACGTGGTACAGTATCTATACATGTGGTACAGTATCTATACATGTGGTACAGTATCTATACACGTGGTACAGTATCTATACTTGGTACAGTATCTATACATGTGGTACAGTATCTATACACGGGGTACAATATCTACTGTATACAAATGGTAGAGTACTGTATCTAAACATGTGTTACTGTACCTGTATATGTGGTACAGTATCTAAAATAAAAAAATTTCAGAAAAGTAGTGCACTGGGCCTTTAAAAAAATGAACATCAGCCCCCCCCATCAGATATGGTGAGGAGAGACTAATGTTAGAACATAGCTGGAAGGGTCCACAGTTTGCACAGGGGCCCCTCTGAATCCTCAATACAGTGAAAGGATAGAGATTAGTGTCCGTGTACTGTAAATCTATTTTAACGACAGGTCACGTTATGGTTGATAGGAGGCATTAGCATGGGCAGGAGGATTGTTAACCCACGGGGTTATTAGAGCACTGTCCCAATTGCAGCAGGAGTTTCAACGTTGCTATCTGAAAGGCCATTTGGACAGATTACAGTGTTTTTTTAATTGATCTAATTATGGTTCTTCGTGAAGGTCAAACACATCATGAGATAACAACATCCTAAACAAGTTATATTAGGGAATGGGCGGGGGGGGGGGGGGGGGGGGGGGGTTGAAAACACATTTTATTTGGATATGTTATTTCTAGATTGTCATACCAGAGACCGTGTCATTGTGAACTTGCGCCAAGCGCAATGGCATGTGAGACCAATGATTTGTTGTGCTGAGGGCTATGTGTTGTATTCACAGTGTACTACATCTATAGATACAGTACTACATGTATATATACACACACTACTGTTATACATATACATATACATTCTGTACTACACGTATAGATACTGTACCACATGTATATATATATATATACTGTACTGTACCACATGAATAGATACTGTACTGTACCACATGTATAGATACTGTACTGTACCACATGTATAGATACTGTACTGTACCACATGTATAGATACTGTACTGTACCACATGTATAGATACTGTACTGTACCACATGTATAGATACTGTACCACGTGTATAGATACTGTACCACGTGTATAGATACTGTACCACGTGTATAGATACTGTACCACGTGTATAGATACTGTACCACGTGTATAGATACTGTACCACGTGTATAGATACTGTACCACGTGTATAGATACTGTACCACGTGTGTAGATACTGTACCACGTGTATAGATAGTGTACCACGTGTATAGATACTGTACCAC
Organism: Oncorhynchus mykiss; assembly: GCF_057628025.1. Taxonomy (NCBI): domain Eukaryota; kingdom Metazoa; phylum Chordata; class Actinopteri; order Salmoniformes; family Salmonidae; genus Oncorhynchus; species Oncorhynchus mykiss. The sequence continues at coordinate 8,214,857 of NC_143036.1, read as the reverse complement.
ATGAATAGATACTGTACTGTACCACATGTATAGATACTGTACTGTACCACATGTATAGATACTGTACTGTACCACATGTATAGATACTGTACTGTACCACATGTATAGATACTGTACTGTACCACATGTATAGATACTGTACCACGTGTATAGATACTGTACCACGTGTATAGATACTGTACCACGTGTATAGATACTGTACTGTACCACATGAATAGATACTGTACTGTACCACATGTATAGATACTGTACTGTACCACATGTATAGATACTGTACTGTACCACATGTATAGATACTGTACTGTACCACATGTATAGATACTGTACCACGTGTATAGATACTGTACCACGTGTATAGATACTGTACCACGTGTATAGATACTGTACCACGTGTATAGATACTGTACCACGTGTATAGATACTGTACCACGTGTGTAGATACTGTACCACGTGTATAGATACTGTACCACGTGTATAGATACTGTACTGTACCACGTGTATAGATACTGTACTGTACCACGTGTATAGATACTGTACTGTACCACATGTATAGATACTGTACTGTACCACATGTATAGATGCTGTACCACATGTATAGATACTGTACTGTACCACGTGTATAGATACTGTACCACGTGTATAGATACTGTACTGTACCACGTGTATAGATACTGTACCACATGTATAGATACTGTACTGTACCACATGTATAGATACTGTACTACATGTATAGATGCTGTACCACATGTATAGATACTGTACTACATGTATAGATGCTGTACCACATGTATAGATACTGTACTACATGTATAGATACTGTACCACGTGTATAGATACCAGTGGATGCTGGTGACTTGAAACATTGAGGAGGATGGGAGACACACGGTATAGGCGCTGGACACACGGAGATGTCAAAGTGTGTTTCAAAAATTGTCAAGAGTATTTTTTTTAACCTAAAGCTTTTAATAAATCCATTCATAGTACAATATTATAAGGAATGGGAATGAGAGGGCTACTTACACATTGTTGGGAAGGGATCACAACAGTGATTGAATGAGGGTATGAGGCATGAGTTGAGGTGTTCAGAGGCTTGACTTCAGTTCAGGAAGGGATTTTAATGGGAAGACGAAAACAAGAACACAAGACACTACACAATCAGACAAAAGAGCAAAGAATGAGTTAGTTCAAGCAAGGCGTAAAATCACTGATGTGTAATAACGTGTTTGTGTTTGACTCCACATAGTGTAGATTAGATAGATAGAGGTACTGACAGTGCTTGGAGAGGAAACATTCAATGTGCCAGTGGATGAGTTGGCACATGAGACGTGGCTTCAGTTCATGTCAGGAGAGAGTTGACAATGGTAGTGGAGTGGAGTGGTCGTCACGTCTTAAATCAGGGAACAGGAGGGGAGTTAGCTCTAAAGACAAATAGCAGATACATTCCATTACAGCTGCTCCATCGTAGGTTTGGACAAGTTTGTCCAGAAGTTAAATACAGACTGCATATCTCACCCATTTGACACATCAAAGTAGCCCAAGAAACAGTCCTGAATAAAGCCCATCCACATACCTGATGATAGCTGACAACTGCAAGCAGACTGGTGACACCATAGGTCCCAGAGTGGTCAGACTGGTGGCACCATAGGTCCCAGAGTGGTCAGACTGGTGGCACCATAGGTCCCAGAGTGATCAGACTGGTGGCAGGTCCCAGAGTGGTCACACTGGTGGCACCATAGGTCCCAGAGTGGTCAGACTGGTGGCACCATAGGTCCCAGAGTGGTCAGACTGGTGGCACCATAGGTCCCAAAGTGGTCAGACTGGTGGCAGGTCCCAGAGTGGTCAGACTGGTGACAGGTCCCAGAGTGGTCAGACTGGTGGCACCATAGGTCCCAGAGTGGTCAGACTGGTGGCAGGTCCCAGAGTGGTCAGACTGGTGGCACCACAGGTCCCAGAGTGGTCAGACTGGTGGCAGGTCCCAGAGTGGCCAGACTGGTGGCAGGTCCCAGAGTGGTCAGACTGGTGGCAGGTCCCAGAGTGGTCAGACTGGTGGCACCACAGGTCCCAGAGTGGTCAGACTGGTGGCACCATAGGTCCCAGAGCAGTGGGGCAATTTGTACCCCCTGGGTCCTGGAGGTTTTCCTTATATGTTAACCTAACCAGGAAACCTCTGGACCCTATAAGGTATGGCAGTGATTAATCAGCTGTAAAAAGGTTTTAAGGGGCTATGATGGGACCAGTTTTTCCTAATCAGGTCACATGGTTTTAAGAAAAAATAGAAAAAAAAACTCCTGGCGAAAACCCTGTCAAACTGCAGCTACCTTCTACTTGTTCATATGAATTATATTTAGACTAGATTAGGAAGGGGGATTTCCTCTACCCAGACACAGAGACAACAACTGATAGACAATAGAATGCATCTGCTCTTATTAGTAGCCTACAGTTGATCAGACTGAAAAAGTGTATCGTTTTCAGATCTCTAATGTTTAGGTGAAACCTAGGCTGCTGCAACATTTACAGTGCCTTGCGAAAGTATTCGGCCCCCTTGAACTTTGCGACCTTTTGCCACATTTCTGGCTTCAAACATAAAGATATAAAACTGTATTTTTTTGTGAAGAATCAACAACAAGTGGGACACAATCATGAAGTGGAACGACATTTATTGGATATTTCAAACTTTTTTAACAAATCAAAAACTGACAAATTGGGCGTGCAAAATTATTCAGCCCCTTTACTTTCAGTGCAGCAAACTCTCTCCAGAAGTTCAGTGAGGATCTCTGAATGATCCAATGTTGACCTAAATGACTAATGATGATAAATACAATCCACCTGTGTGTAATCAAGTCTCCGTATAAATGCACCTGCACTGTGATAGTCTCAGAGGTCCGTTAAAAGCGCAGAGAGCATCATGAAGAACAAGGAACACACCAGGCAGGTCCGAGATACTGTTGTGAAGAAGTTTAAAGCCGGATTTGGATACAAAAAGATTTCCCAAGCTTTAAACATCCCAAGGAGCACTGTGCAAGCGATAATATTGAAATGGAAGGAGTATCAGACCACTGCAAATCTACCAAGACCTGGCCGTCCCTCTAAACTTTCAGCTCATACAAGGAGAAGACTGATCAGAGATGCAGCCAAGAGGCCCATGATCACTCTGGATGAACTGCAGAGATCTACAGCTGAGGTGGGAGACTCTGTCCATAGGACAACAATCAGTCGTATATTGCACAAATCTGGCCTTTATGGAAGAGTGGCAAGAAGAAAGCCATTTCTTTAAGATATCCATAAAAAGTGTTGTTTAAAGTTTGCCACAAGCCACCTGGGAGACACACCAAACATGTGGAAGAAGGTGCTCTGGTCAGATGAAACCAAAATTGAACTTTTTGGCAACAATGCAAAACGTTATGTTTGGCGTAAAAGCAACACAGCTGAACACACCATCCCCACTGTCAAACATGGTGGTGGCAGCATCATGGTTTGGGCCTGCTTTTGTTCAGCAGGGACAGGGAAGATGGTTAAAATTGATGGGAAGATGGATGGAGCCAAATACAGGACCATTCTGGAAGAACCTGATGGAGTCTGCAAAAGACCTGAGACTGGGACGGAGATTTGTCTTCCAACAAGACAATGATCCAAAACATAAAGCAAAATCTACAATGGAATGGTTCAAAAATAAACATATCCAGGTGTTAGAATGGCCAAGTCAAAGTCCAGACCTGAATCCAATCGAGAATCTGTGGAAAGGACTGAAAACTGCTGTTCACAAATGCTCTCCATCCAACCTCACTGAGCTCGAGCTGTTTTGCAAGGAGGAATGGGAAAAAATTTCAGTCTCTTGATGTGCAAAACTGATAGAGACATACCCCAAGCGATTACAGCTGTAATCACAGCAAAAGGTGGCGCTACAAAGTATTAACTTAAGGGGGCTGAATAATTTTGCACGCCCAATTTTTCAGTTTTTGATTTGTTAAAAAAGTTTGAAATATCCAATAAATGTTGTTCCACTTCATGATTGTGTCCCACTTGTTGTTGATTCTTCACAAACAAATACAGTTTTATATCTTTATGTTTGAAGCCTGAAATGTGGCAAAAGGTCGCAAAGTTCAAGGGGGCCGAATACTTTCGCAAGGCACTGTATATCATGAGTTTTTGCTTGTGTCTTTCAGGAGTGATTACTATGTGTTATTATCTTTGCTAATTAAATACAGGAGAAAAGCGGAAAGCCTACTTGAGCGCACGAGAAAAAAAATGCGCTGCGTCAACCTCTCTCTTTAATCTTTCAATGGATGATGCGATGAAAGCCATCAAATCATTCTGAATTATCCCCGAAAAGACCGTAGAAAGTTCGATATGTTAAGCAAGTAAAGCATTGTTACGTGCAATTACCTCTGCAAGCTCATTGTAGTTTCCCTTGTCGGCGGAACTTTCCCTCTAGTCGTGCCCTCTAAACGCAAATTCTTTCAGGCCCCAAAAACGCAGTGGTGTTGATATGCCGCTTGAGAACATACCTGTTTCTCCTAACTTTCTCGTTGCGTTGCGCAGTTTGAATACGCAGACCTTCGTCATGACCGATGCAGCTTTTAGCAGAAGCTGATGTGAGCATTTATAGGCTGCCTGCTGAACAATCGATGTTCTTCGGGTCAATGTATCCACTTTCGACCAAGGCTCAGACTTTCCAAAAAGCAGGCAAGGCCAGCAATACAGGCTGCTTGATGAAAGGCTCCTTGTTAACCAGCTATACTATTGATACCAGTTGGTATTGAACGCCCTCACCTTTTCATCCTTCTCACGAAACTGATCTCAGGCAGAGGTCGACCCTCACTTTTAATTCGCACCGTGTATCACAGAGAAAAAAAATCCCACAACATTTGTCAGCGTTAGCTACTGAAGTTCGCCAGGCACATTTAAATAAATTGCACTAACTGGACACAAAAAAAATGTTCTGAAATAATATATTTCCTCCATCTCCTGTAAATTGAAAAAACGTATTTGAATTTTTTATATAAAAAAGAAAAAGCTCAACTATCACTCTTAATCTCTGTCCAACAATATCACCAAGCTTCTCAATCATCCTCTGATCCTAAATCTATGATTGGATGGACAACATGTCAGTTCATACTGCAAAGGTTTTGATTGGTTGGAGGACGTCCTCCAGAAGTGGTCATAATTATCATGTATGCCTGTGGAAGGGGGTGAGGCCTACGAGCCTCCTAGGTTTTGTATTGAAGTCAATGTAGCCAGAGGAGGACGGAAGCTAGCTGTCCTCCGGATACACAATGGTGCTACACTACAGAGTGCTGTTGAAGTTACTGTAGACCTTCATTGCAAAACAGTGTATTTTAATGTTTTTAATGTTTCACTATTTAGATTTTTATGAAATTTCACTGAGGAGGATGGTCCTCCCCTTCCTCCTCTGAGTAGCCTCCACTGATAGATACTGTACCTCGTGTCTATACATCTGTTGTTGTTTTTTGCATGGCCTGCTTCTCAATCCACCACATCCACCTATTTCGCCCTTCCACATCTGCGGTGAAAGGTGACAGAGCTAAAGCGGTGTTTGTCAGACCACGAGACGTCCCAAAGAGTGCTCTTCTCACGAAACACAGTCTGTAGCGTCCGAACAGTTTGGCCTAAAAACTATTATGATTACCCTATTTAAAGATGAGACTCTCACAAATACGTTTTGCTCAAGGATGCCCACAAGTCTCGTCTGAAGGTCCCCACTACCAGTTTAAAAAAATGTATGGAAGTATACTGTATATGGAGGTAATGTAGTGCCCAAAACAAGGGGATAGAAACATGTACAAAAATGCTAATAAATAGTTTCCTGATTTTTCTTCTCTCTCTTAGATATCGGACAGGCACTTCAGAACAAACTTCCTTTAGATGTTTTAGGACTATCTGTTGTTCCATGTAGTGAATCTGATATTCAATGCATTTCTATTGACTAATAGCAGTAATGCCAAATTCAATGTTTCATCCAATAATTGTTTAATGTATTTTTTTGATATCTTATGGGGTTTTAACATTCTAAATCAATTAACAAAAATCAATCAAATAACAAAAAATAATCCTTGGTTTGACCATTTTAAAACAATTCCATATGTTAGTTTAGACAGGGATTAGACTCTAGATTAATGCCCATGATTTTGGAATGAGATGTTCGACGAGCAGGTGTCCACATACGTTTGGTAATGTAGTGTAGGTAGGTAGGTAGTGTAGGTAGGTAGTGTAGGTAGTGTAGGTAGGTAGGTAGTGTAGGTAGGTAGGTAGGTAGGTAGGTAGGTAACGGGCCAGATGAAGAAGGGTACAACATGCAATCAGAGTTTATAAACCAGTCTGAGATGGCAGGGGAGGAGATGTGGAAGGGAATCGTATTGACGTACGGTGCAGGCCGGGGTGAGGGAGGAAACCAAGTGTAAGACTGACTGCCACAGTCAACAGGGGACATTTCATCCCCGGGACATTTTACTTAGAGCTAGGTATTGATTTTGGGAGGCAGGTTGTTGGGTTATTTGCATTGGAAGATATGTGGCTTTTGCCTGTTTGGCTGTATTTCATTCTTGTGTTCCTGGTTGGTAACTATAAGCCATGAAGATAATTGTTAAAGTTTCTCAGCTCTGTGGAGAGAATGTTATTGTTTCCAGAAAAAGCCAGTTGAAGCACGGGGTGGACTGAAGACTGGAGTCTGCTTCAGAACAGATGCATGGTGGGGGATGGTGATGTTTCATAAATTGAAGAAAAATACACTAGCACTCAGTCATCTTAATTCAGCTCACCGAACCAACTGATTTTAGAGATGTGGGTAATGATTTCTGCAATGTTTTGATCCAATATGTATTTATGGACACTGAAGTCATAAGTCAGCCTCAGATCTCATCTACAAGGACACCTCTGTTTTCAGAGCTGCATGTTTCAATGAGATCAATCGATGCATTAAAATGTCAAGTCATTGATGGTACAAGACTTACTGTACTGTTGAAACAGAAACCGAGTACTTTAGATATTGTTGGATATTGTATTACCTGATTACATATTGGACAAATTTAATTTTGCAGTACTTCCTTCGGAAATGTGTTTTGTCTAATAAAACAATACTTGTTTTTGCCGTCAAAGTCTACTGTGCGTGGTCAAACGTATAGCCTACTAACACAGTCCGTAGACAGACTTTCAGTGAGATTCAGTGATTGAACTTTGTTACAGAATTCTACCAAAACATTATGCCGTGAATTATTCTGTATTCGTTTCCAGTTCAGGATATGTATCCGTCTCTGAGCTGGGGCTGTTTTGAGGACTATCTGCGGTTGGATTTACTGCAGGTTTTTCATGGCCTCTGGTCCTGTCTGGGGCTCATGTTACTCTCTCTGAAGACTGGTATGTAACAGAAGCAAATACTTGTTGTGTAAATTTGCTCAACTCTCCAGTGAAAATAAACATACTGAGGTTTGATTGTTGTGACCCAAACCATACTTAAAAAATTGTACAAATATTTTCTCCTAATTACATTTTGATGAGCAAAGGTTAGAATGAATTTCTGAAAGAATTTCAAATTTGTTATTTTCGACTCTTTAGGAATTATGATTTTGGTACCGCTAATATCCACACTGTATGCAGGTTAAAACATTTCTTTTAAAAATAAAACAAATTAAAAAAGTGCCCTCGCTCTCTGAAAACCAAAAGAAAAAGTCATCCAGAATCTGTTGGAAACATTGTTTATTTCGTCCTGTTTTGCTCTATGGCCTCTCACAGCTTAATTCGATGCATTTGGAGCATTGTGAGAGGAGCATGAGGAATGAAAGCCAAAACCCGGAGTGCTCATGCTGATTGTTGTGACAGCACTGCAAGGGAATCTCCTGTTTTATCCCCCTTCCTCTCCTGTTTTTCCCCCTTCCTCTCCTGTTTTATCCCCCTTCCTCTCCTGTTTTATCCCCCTTCCTCTCCTGTTTTGTCCCCCTTCCCCTTCCTCTCCTGTTTGAACCCCCTTCCTCTCCTGTTTGATCCCCCTTCCCCTCCCTCTCCTGTTTGATCCCCCTTCCCCTCCCTTTCCTGTTTGATCCCCTTCCTCTCCTGTTTTATCCCCCTTCCTCTCCTGTTTTATCCCCCTTCCTCTCCTGTTTTATCCCCCTTCCTCTCCTGTTTTATCCCCCTTCCCCTTCCTCTCCTGTTTTTTCCCCCTTCCCCTTCCTCTCCTGTTTTTTTCCCCCTTCCTCTCCTGTTTTATCCCCCTTCCTCTCCTGTTTTATCCCCCTTCCCCTTCCTCTCGTGTTTTATCCCCCTTCCTCTCCTGTTTTATCCCCCTTCCTCTCCTGTTTTATCCCCCTTCCTCTCCTGTTTTATCCCCCTTCCCCTTCCTCTCCTGTTTTTTCCCCCTTCCTCTCCTGTTTTATCCCCCTTCCTCTCCTGTTTTATCTCCCTTCCTCTCCTGTTTTTTCCCCCTTCCTCTCCTGTTTTATCCCCCTTCCTCTCCTGTTTTATCCCCCTTCCTCTCCTGTTTTATCCCCCTTCCTCTCCTGTTTTATCCCCCTTCCTCTCCTGTTTTATCCCCCTTCCTCTCCTGTTTTATCCCCCTTCCCCTCCCTCTCCTGTTTTATCATGATCTCATTAACAGACAAGGAGAAAGCAAGTAAAAGTAGATGAGGAAAACATCTACGTCTTCCTTGTAAACTCTGTGAACCGATAAATAGAAAATATTTTTCTTGTATAAAGCAAAACACGGAAAAGTCTAATTCCATTTCCATTTGAAACTGCCTTTCAAGAGGCCCTTTCAGATCCTTCACAGGGCTGTCAGATGAAGACTGATTGCTGACTGATGTAACCTAACATGGAGGATGTTAGGGGAATGTAAACGGTCTATTTGATGGAAGTATTACAAGACCCAGTGTAATGTAACTCTGATTGGTCTACAAAAGCTTGCCCTTTCTAGCAAATACAATTGGCCTATGTGTTATGAAACAAGATATTGATGGGACTATTATGATTATCGTCGCTCAGATGGAGGGTATGACATGTTCTGATTTCCTACTTAGCATAAAAGCTTCAGAGTAATGAAATTTTGGTCTCAGGAATAATATTGATAGAATTTATGTGGTGCTCAATGTTTGCAATTGTGCCATAACTGTTATCAAAAACTCACCTCGAGAAAACAAAACACAATAAATGTCAGCAGGAACATGTTGGAATGCCAACATGGACAAGCTATAATTTTGCAAAACTAATAAATAAATGAACATAGTTGAACTGCAAACACTCAATCCAACAAATAGCCAATGCATTTCCAAAAGGATAGAACTGTTAGCAGATTTCAATCTAGTGATAAAGTAGAATGGTATTCCTTGTCAAGACTGACAGGATCTCTTTGGTTATTTTATATATATATATATATAATAATAATAATTTGGTGGGTGCTCTTATTTGTCCTATGTCACACAAGTGTGTATAAATACGCATGTGTGAATTGGAAATGTTTTTGTTGTTGTTGCATATCTCACCTTTCCCTGAGACACCCTTGGAGAGTGGGGTACACCCTTGGAGAGTAGGGTACACCCTTGGAGAGTAGGGTACACCCTTGGAGAGTGGGGTACACCCTTGGAGAGTGGGGTACACCCTTGGAGAGTGGGGTACACCCTTGGAGAGTGGGGTACACCCTTGGAGAGTGGGGTACACCCTTGGAGAGTAGGGTACACCAGTGGAGGCTGCTGATGCGGAGAACTGCTCTTAACTATGGCCTGAATGGAGCAAATGGAAAAGTGTGTGTTTGATGTATTTAATACCATTCCACTGATTCCGGTCCAGTCATTAGACATACACGTAGATGCAGTATACATAGCCTAAATATGGTTTACACACAGTGCCAATCATACGGATTCACACCACTTGGATTTTGTACATTCTTTTGCGTTACAAAGTAGAATTAAAAATGATTTAATTGTATTTTTATTGGTCAGCTATCTACCCAATATTAAAGTGGAAAAAAATAATATAGAAAAATTATAATATTGAAAAAAAAAAAATAATATAATATATATATATATATATCTTGATTAGATAAGTATTGGGAGCAATACTTTAGAAACACCTTTGGCTGGCTTACATCCGGCCGTGATTGGGAGTCACATAGGGTGGTGCACAATTGGCCCAGCGTCGTCCAGGTTCGGCTGGGGTAGGCCGATATTGTAAATAATAATTTGTTCTTAACTGACTTGTCTAGTTAAAGGTTAAATAAAATAATACAGCTGTGAGTCTTCTTGGGTAAGTCGTCTCTAAGAGCTTTGCACACCTGTATTGTTCAATATTTGCCCATATTCATTTCAAAATTCTTCAAGCTCTGACAAGGTGTTGGGGATAATGGATAAAGTTTTGCAATAGATTTCCAAGAAGATTTAAGTCAGAACTGCAACTTTGCCACTCTGTTACAATCACTGTCTTCAAGATAAGAAACTCCGGTGTAGATTTGGCCTCGTGTTGTAGGTTATTGTCAGGCTAAAAGGTGCATTTCTCTCGCAGTGTAAAGCAGATTTGCCTGTGCTTAGCTCCATCCCATTTTTTTTTTATCCTGAAAAACTCCCTAGTCTTTACCAGTCTGGGACGGCAGGTAGCCTAGTAGTTAGAGCGTTGGGCCAGTAACCGAAAGATTGCTGGATTGAATCCCTGAGCTGACAAGGTAAAAATCTGTTGTTCTGCCCCTGAACAAGGCAGTTAACCCATCATTGTAAATAGGAATTTGTTCTTTAATTAAAATAAATCTTCTTTGGGCTAGGCCACATTTTTCTCAATTTCCGCCTAACTAACGTGCCCACAGTAAACTTCCTGTTGCTCAGACCCCGAAGACAGGATATGCCTAAAATTGGTAACATTGGAGAGGAAACACTTTGAAGTTTGTAGAAATGTTAACATAATGTAGGATAATATATCACAATAGATATGGTAGGAGAAAATCCAAAGAAAAACCAACCAGACATTGTTTTTTGAGAGCCCATGCTCTTTCAATGGAAAGTATAGGGGCATACTGAATTCTAGCTCCCAAGGTGCAATTCCTATGGCTTCCACAGGGTGTCAGCAGTCTATGTTCAAGGTTTCAGGCATGTAACTTCCAAAACGAGTAAGAAATAACAGTTTTAGTACAGGGGCACAGTCTTGGAAATTCGTGTATGCGCGTGTGATGAAGACAGAACGCACCTGCTAAAATCGGTTTCCTATTGAACATACTTCTTTCCGTAAGAAATATTATAGTTTGCTTACATTTTAGGGTATTTGAGGTTTGAGTAGAAACGTATTTTGACTTGTTGAAAGGAGTAGATTTTTTGGATTCCTTTCTCTGCATGTTGAACGAGGGGATTACTCAAATCGATGGCGCCAACTAAACTGTCACGTTCGTTGTACGGAGGAGACCAAAGCGCAGCGTGATTAGAATACATACTTTTTAATAAAGATGAAGAACACTTAACAAACGATATAAAACAACAAACCGAACGTGAAGCTATAATAATACTAGTGCAGACACAGGCAACTACACATAGACATAGACAATAACCCACGAAATCCCCAAAGAAGATGGCTGCCTAAATATGGTTCCCAATTAGAGACAAGGATAAACAGCTGCCTCTAATTGAGAACCAATCTAGGCAACCATAGACATACATAAACACCTAGATAGTAAACAACCCCAAAAACCTACAAAACCCCTAGACAGTGCAAAAAACACATACATCACCCATGTCACACCCTGACCTAACCAAAACAATAAAGAAAACAAAGAATACTCAGGTCAGGGTGTGACATAAACAGACTTTTTGGGATATAAAGAAGGATTTTATCTAACAAAATGACACTACATGCAATAGCTGGGACCCTTTGGATGACAAATCAGAATAAGATTTTCAAAAAGTAAGTGAATATTTAATCGCTATTTGTGAATTTATGAAACCTGTGCCGGTGGAAAAATATTTTGATGTGGGGCGCCGTCCTCAAACAATCGCATGGCATGCTTTTGCTGGAATTTGCTACTGTTAAATCGGACAGTGCAGTTAGATTAACAAGAATTTAAGCTTTCAACCGATATAAGACCCTTGTATGTACCTGTAAATGTTTCATATCCATAATTTCTATCATTATTTATTTGAATTGTGCGCCCTCCAGTTTCCCGCTAGTGGGACGCCTATCCCTTGTTCTTAACTGACTTGCCTAGTTAAATAAATACAATAATACTCATGCCATGATGCAGCCACCACCACGCTTGAAAATAACAATGCAGTATTTTGTTCCAGTATTACTTTAGGGAATATTTTGCAATAGTTTTATTCTGTACGTTTTTATACTTCTTTTATTGTAGAATAACTACATCCTCAGTTTTCACCCATCACAGCCATTGTACACGTTAGTTGTTTTTTTAAAAATCACCAATGGCCTCATGGTGACAACCCTGAGCAGTTTCTTCCTATCCTGCAGCTCATATCAAAAGGGCGACTGTATCTTTGATGTGTCTGGGTGGTTTAATAAACCATGCACAAAATCATTATTATGAACTTGACCATGCTTAAACATGTATTAAAATGTCGGATTTGTTATTGTTACCTATCTACCAATCACTGCCCTTCTTTATGAGGCTTTCGGGAAATATTTTTTTGTAGTACCTGCTTGTAATTCAATACTTGACTGAGGGACTTTACAAGTGTATGTATGGGGGACAGAAGAAGGGATATTTATTTTTAAAAAAACATGTCAACCCCTACTATTTAACACACAGAGAGTCCATGTCATTTATTATGTGATTTGTTGAGCCAAATTTTACTCCTGAACTAATTTGACCTTGCCCGAAGAAAGGGGATGAACACTATATTTTAGTCATTTTAGTCAACGATTTTAAAATGTTTATACTTTTATTTTCACTTTGACATTATAGGGTATGATATTTTATTTTTTTAAGTGTATCTATTTCAAGCCCATGTTGTAATGCAACAAAATATAAAAGGATTGAATGTGTACGATACTCACTGTACAACCAGCTTTGGGACACAACATAGGGAGTCTGTGTATTGGTTGGACACTTTCAGTACAACTAAGCCCAATGGTCTATCTTACTGTGTACTCTTGCTGCTCATTGTTCATTCCTGCCTGTGCAGTGAACTACTAAGGCTCAGCTCTCTCTGTGGCCAGTCCTCTCATTCTCACGACACATTGCCCTGTATATTCATGCTCAGTGCAGTGTTACACAAATAGCTATTCAGCCTGCCTCACTGCCTTCGAAATACCTTATGAGGCATGGCAAGCAATTTTCACATCACTGACACGCAATTCTTAGCTTATGGACGGATATCTTGCACAAGCTTGTTTTAGCTACCATACCTGTTTAGTATGAATCATTCAAGACAGCAGCTGGAGTGGGTCTGTGTTCTGTTGACTGTCAGGGTTAAGGATGAGAGACAGGGAGAGAGGGAGAGAGAGAAAAGAGGAAAAGAGATGGAGGGAGAAGAGAGCGAGAGAGAGAGAGAGAGAGAGAGAGTATGTGTGTCTCTGTGTATGTGTGTGTGAGTGTGTTAGCCTTAAAGGCAATTATAGGAAAGTGAGGTGTGGTGTGAAGTAATCATGCTGACATCAACTTCATTTAAACCAAATCATGTAGAGGTGGCTAAGACAGACCTGGACTAGAGGGGGAGGCTAGGACAGACCTGGACTAGAGGGGGAGGCTAGGACAGACCTGGACTAGAGGGGGAGGCTAGGACAGACCTGGACTAGAGGGCGAAGTGGAGACTAGGACAGACCTGGACTAGAGGGGGAGGCTAGGACAGACCTGGACTAGAGGGGGAGGCCAGGACAGACCTGGACTAGAGGGGGAGGCCAGGACAGACCTGGACTAGAGGGGGAGGCTAGGACAGACCTGGACTAGAGGGTGAAGTGGAGACTAGGACAGATCTGGACTAGAAGGGGAGGCTAGGACAGACCTGGACTATAATATAGGGAATGGCCTGACTGCAGGTCATGTTCTGATTGTTTCTAACGCTTTTTTGAAAGATATCACGTAGTACAACTGCAAAAGTGTTGCTCTCCACTTTCTGGAGGACCGACTTTTGAAATCAGTGGAATTAGAGAATGATAGCTCAGGAGATGGAGACAATTCTGGCGTTTGATAGCGAATATGCAGAGGGAGTCGAAAAGAGAAGACACAAAAGGCTATTATATAAAAAACCTGTCTCCGGATTTCATCTTGAAACTAAGGGCAACAATAGCATCCGTGACAGAAATGTAGCTAGTCTAGCTAGCTACATTTTCAAATATGACATGTTTCTAATGTTGTCAGAAAGTCATTTTCATTTCAAGCTAAAGCGTAATGTTAGCTATCTAGCTAAAGTTAGCTGGCTGGCTGGCTAGCTAATGTTACTTGTATGATCAGTGTAGTAATATTACTCGTATCTCAGAGCCATTTGCATTGCTATTTATAGACTGTTAGCTAGCTAGCTAAAACTGGTTGGTTACTGTAGCTACCTGCAGATTCATGCAGGGTAGTAAGGTTATGAGTTGGGATTATGGTTCATTGTTTAGCTAGCTAGCTACATGTCTAAGCAAAAGACTCCACTGTGCAGGTAACCATTTCAATAGGATGTTAATAATGTCACCGCGACAACTGTCGATAGACGTAGCTGGTAAATTTGCTCTGGCTATCTACTTCGATTTCAGAGCACTCTGTCTGTGTGTGCCAGAGCACAGAATAACTGACTAACTTGTGAAAGCTCAACACCGGTTGAATATGGCCGGTGTCAGTAAACATTGGAAAAAAAGGGTAATTAAATTGTTGCCAGCAGCACAATTACAGTCACCAACGCTCTGGATAACATAAAAACAACCTTACCAGCTCTTCTAAGGCAAGTAAAATAGTCAGAGTTAGCTGTTCTCTCATTTGTGTATTGAAGTGGCTAGCAAGCTAGGTTACGTTAGCCAGATAGCTTGGGTGCTTGACTGCTGTTGTTTGGTCAGAACATTCGGATCAACCCTACTCCTCCGCCAGAGCATCCAGTATGCTCTCTGAATGCTCCGAGAATGAAACGCTCTGAGTTTCCGAACGGGCAATCTGACAACGCTCTGAGTTTACCAACCCCCAGAGCATACACTGAGCACACTCTGGCACTCCAGACTGAATTTACCAAACACACCGTAGTATAAACCAGTATTTAGTCTTGAAATCTTTGGTTGTTTAGTACTGTACATGGCCTCACATGTGAATCCTTAAAGAGATGGGTGTGGCTAAGGCTTAAGAAGGTGTGAACGAAGCTGAATGGGTGTAGCCAACGAGGAGATCTCCAGTAGGTCTACCGAAACATTCTCAAAAGTGAGGTTACAATTTGATCAACATTCAAAGCACAATTACTTTCCCATTGTTCCTCAAATGCAGTGTATGATCTACCATTTTCTAGCTCCGAGTCTCTACTTTTATCCAATGTAAAAAATACAAAAATAAACCATTTCAAATTTTGCTACATAAGACGTATTCGAGCCGGTCGGTCACGTTGATTTGCATTTTTTTTTTAAACGGAAATGTTGCAGTTAATAAACCCAAAAACACGGAATCATTCCTTTTAAAACTGACTGGCTAGCTAGCTAGCAAACATGGAATCATTCCTCTTAACACTGACTGGCTAGCTAGCTAACAAACATGGAATCATTCCTCTTTGGCTAGCTAGCTAACACACGGAATCATTCCTCTTAACACTGACTGGCTAGCTAGCTAACAAACATACAGTGCAGATCAATTCTTCAAATTCATTATTTTACACAATATTTTATCACAGCACTGGCAAGCCATGTTTGACCAACTCGGCTCATCTTCATCCCATCAAAGGAAGATTCATGTCCATTGAAGTATTCAACATGATTCACAGCTGTAATGGCTGACAAAGGTGCTTCCATCAAACATTAACTCTGGGGTGTGATGAAATACGCAACCAATACATCTTCATTTAGTATTTTTTTATGAATTTGGAAAATGTTATATCATTTTTTTTTTTTTTTTTTGAACATTTGGAGTAGGTTATGTAGATCATTAGGAAGGGAAATCCAATGTGATCTCTTTAGATACAATTTTATTAAGGAAGCTAAATGTGAAGACTGTGTAAGGGGTGTGTATATTTTCACCAGTGACTGTATGTTTATATAATAGTTTTGTTCCAGCAGAAGCAAGACAAGACCTTATCGGTTTTAGAATGGCATTTGTGGATAAAACATTTTTTTTTTAAATCCACAATAATAACCCTATGGTATTCTGAGCTCACATTGGCCACATAAAACCAAACAGGAAGGAGCATGCATAATTTAGAAAGTGCAAATTGGATTGTATTGATTAATGACCACCTTTCCTAACGTATGGAAGGCCTTGATAAGTCCATATTTTACCCTGCTGTGAATACAGGCTTAGAAAGCATTTAACTAATTAATCTTATTAAGAACATGCACCAAACAGGCTTTTCAGGTATTTCGTTAAACATCCTACCTCTGCACGTCTCTTATCAGTTACAAGAAACACAGTTGTTGTTTGTCTATGTACACCTGTCACCACATTAACCTGTTGTGTTTACAGCCAGTATTGAGCAATCATTTATTGTATTAATTGTTGAATAAAAGTAATTGTGGTAAGTCACTCAACTAGTTTATCAGCTGGCTAATCATTTGATATATACTGCAAATACATATGCAGAATATGTATGCTCTACACAGACCTGGTCAAACATTTATATTATGAATCCCTCCCCTTAGGCTAGTGTACTCTACAGTAGTCTCCAAATGACATTGTGTTAATAAACCTATAATTAGCCTGCTAATATTGTTGTACTTGCTAAGTTTAAGGATTGTAGGCGTAGTTAACTGGTCTGTAACCTAAATCAATGTATTTGCCTAGGTGTTGAATGTACATGTCCCCAGGGAGACCGCAATCTTACCTTAGGTCCAAGGCCAGCACTGTCTTGACTCCTTTGGGTCGGGGAGCCCAAGCAGATTATTATGTTGTGATGAGGATGAAAACAAATATATACAACAAGGAGAACTACAAAGAGTCATGCCTTAGCCAAAGATAAAAAATCAAACAAAAGGCCTTATGACCACCAAACCAACCAGCGGCCTCATGGCCACCAAACCAACCAGCATTGTCATGGCCATCAAACAAACCAACCAGCAGCCTCATGCCCACCAAACCAACCAACCAGCAGCTTCATGGCCGCCAAACCAACCAGCAGCCTCATGGCCACCAAACCAATCAGCAGTCTCATAGCCACCAATCCACCCAGCAGCCTCATGGCCACCAAACCAACCAGCATTGAGCCTTATGGCTTGCCAGCTGGGACACTTACTGACGATCACACTAATATACAGCACCTGTGTTAATCAACCAGGCTCAGCATTTGGACAACGTTGCTGCTGTCTCCTGAGGGATGGAGTGCGGAAGTGGTAGTGAGCTACAGTGTACTGTCTCAACTACCTAATCTGTTCCCTAACATTTGTCACATTTTTGCATAATATTAACTAGCGATTCATGTTGAATTATAAATCTGATGAAAATACAGTTGTGTAACCCACCAGGCTGTAGAGTAATGAGCTGTGCTGCCATGTCCACTGTCCCCGGGTGGTGGTGTGAAACCTTGGGCTCCACATCCAGTCTAGATCTGGTGTTATGACAGTTTGTGATCCAGTGCTCCTGGATTTACAGGGAGTGTGGCAATGGTGAAGTGAAGACTGCTTCTTCAGCCATTGTCCCATAGGAAATACTGGATCAAGTCTAATAAACTTTCGCTGTTTTTATTGCATCTCAAATTGATGGGATTAAGGATATTATCCCAAAATAAGGAGGGTGTTTGATATAGCGTAGAAGCGAGTGAACCGCATAATTAACCAGACAAATAGATAGATTTTCTGACACAGGCAATTGGTGAATTCCTGGAGAATAAGTTATTTTGGACAGCTTTATTCGCTGAAAAAAAATATCGAGCTCCTAAATTACACCAGTTAGATCTAAATGAAATGAATGAACTAAGGTTCCCAGTTCAACCTTAGGTTCCGGCTAATCCTGAAGAGCATTGCCATCAATGTTCTGTGTTCCAGTAAAATATGTAGTCACAGGGATGGTGAGACGGAGACCCCCTACTGTGAGGACACGGGGTGTATATAGCGACTATCATCTAATAGCTCTGTAAAATGAAAAGCGCTCTTAGCTCCCGCAGATACGATTTGGATTCCAATTAAAATCTAACATGTTCCTCAAACTATGGAGCCGTGTGTCTTTTTTAATGTTTTAAAGTCCAAAATGCAGATGTATCAAGAGCTCCTCTCTATACTGAAGCCTCGTGTGTTTTGTAAAAAACAGAGTTGTGGTTGAATTGATTCAAGTAAAAGGCGTTTCTTTTCAGATTATTTTACAAACCAGGAAATTGCCATGTCTATTCAAATCTGTAGCAGGAAAAAAATATTTTTGAATGACTTTCCATTAGATGGAGTAAACCTTTGTTAGGAAGATGCCAGCCCCTGGCCTTGACATGACTCACACACAGGGGCTACATACCAAATGACACCCTATGAGCCCTTGTTAAGAGTAGAGAACAGGGTACCATTTGGTACAGCCGAGTGCATTCCCCTAGACCAGTTAAACAACAATGGTGTGGTATGGTCACATCATCATGGCTCCAGCAGTTGTAAATACTGCAGCAGGTGATAAATGTGTCATGTCTGGACAGAGATAGGCCACATTACCTTCACAGGAGCCATATTTCACCCGTTCCTATCCACCCGCCGGCTGATGAAATGCAGCACGTTGCGCAGAGACGAGAAGGGCTGAGCAGAAGCTGCACATCATACAGCTTTAAGTAAAGTCTGGTGCTTTATGGTCCTGATTAAGTCGTCTAACACCTATAGCCAGCTAGGGATCTGGGCTTGTTTCAACTCCAAGTCTTCAGCAGTGACTGTTATCCTGCAGTAGACTCGTATGGCGGAAATCTAATCGGAATGGTGTTCGTGCAACAATAAGAAAAAACACATTTGAAGATATTGTACTGAGGGTTTCATTTTATCTTATTATTATTTTATTTTCATCTTATATTTCACACCAGCATTAACTATCCATTCTCTGGGTTTCATTTCAATCAAATACTGCTGAGGGAGGACTTTTCAGCATGTACATTCAATATTATTGATTTCTAGGTATTAAGATATTAGCTTGAGAGTGTCGACTAGGTCTACAGGCTTGTATGTGTTTGTGTACATCTGCTGTAGAGTTAAAAAATAAAATTCAGTCGGGATGGTTTAGTACTTTTAAACTCTAGTCCAGGGGAGAGTCATGTAATTAGTAATCAAAGACATTTCAATATTGCCTGATGATGCCCCTCATCCCAGATTCTCTGCTGGACACGTAATATCAGGTACGGCTCTTTTTCCTTCGCTCGCCTTTTTTATTCAACTTTTTCACCCCGGACGCTTTATCTGAACATGGTCCTACACGACCTCCACCAGCCAAATCTTTATTTATTTATTTAACCTTTATTTAACCAGGTAAGCTAGTTGAGAACAAGTTCTAATTTACAATTGCGACCTGGCCAAGAATAAAGCAAAGCAGTTCGACTCAAACAACAACACAGAGTTACACATGGAATAAACAAAACATACAGTCAGTAATACAGTTGAAGAAAATCTATATACAGTGTGTGCAAATGAGGTAAGAATAGAGAGGTAAGGCAATAAATAGGCCATAGTGGCGAAGTAATTACAATATACCAATTAGACACTAGAGTGATTGATGTGCAGAAGGTACTGTAAATGTGCAAGTAGAGATATATATGTGTCGAACTGACCTGAAGCCAGTGGGTTTGGCGACGAGTATGAAGCAAGGGCCAGCCAACGAGAGCACTTTGAGATATCAGCTGATCAAAGAGGGGCTATATAAATACATTTGATTTGATTTGAAATTTGATTTGAGATACAGGGGTGCAAAGAAGCAAGATAAATAAATACAGTATGGGGATGAGGTAGTTGGATGGGCTATTTACAGATGGGCTATGTACAGGTGCAGTGATCTGTAAGCTGCTCAGACAGCTGGTGCTTAAAGCTAGTGAGGGAGGTAAGAGTCTCCATCTTCAGCAATTTTTGAAATTAATTCTAGTCATTGGCAGCAGAGAACTGGAAGGTAAGACGGCCAATCTGGAATTGGCTTTGGGGGTGACTAGAGAGATATACTTGCTGGATCGCGTGCTATGGGTGGGTGCTGCTATGGTGACCAGTGAGCTGAGATAAGGCGGGGCCTTAGCTATGAGAGAATTGTAGATGACCTGAAGCCAGTGGGTTTGACGACAAGTATGAAGCGAGGGCCAGCCAACGAAAGCGTACGGGTCGCAATGGTGGGTAGTATATGGGGCTTTGGTGACAAAACGGGTGGCATTGTGATCGACTGCATCCAATTTGTTGAGTAGAGTGTTGGCGGCTATTTTGTAAATGACATCGCCAAAGTCGAGGATCGGTAGGATGGTCAGTTTTACGAGGGTATATTTGGCAGCATTAGTGAAGGATGCTTTGTTGCGAAAGTAGTAACGTTAACATGATGTCTTCTAATTGCCGTCTCTGTACTCATAATATACAGGAGAACAATCGCCTTATGGCGAGGACAGCCGTGCTGCAAGCCCAGCTTCAGACGCAATCGTTAGGCAAGGGTAATTTAAGTGCAGGAAAGGATGAAACAGAGTCTATGCCACCAATAAGTACAGATAGTAGTATAAGTCCTCTCGCACAGTACCCGCAGCCGGACAATTTTCGAATGGCCGACAGAAACTTTCAACCGATTCTCCCCATTAAGCAACGAGTCAGAGTCAGAGTCTTCTCTGGTCTCTCCACCACCCATTACGCGGGCTGAGACGCTGAAGCCTCCCAACATTAGCTCTGACAAATTGAGCACCCTAGTCATTGGCGACTCCATTACCCATAGTATTAGACTTAAAAATAATCATCCAGCGATCATACACTGTTTTCATAGTCTAGTAAAGGCTTAAATGTAGCTGGTACTAGCCTCCTTCTGGCTTCAAAAGAAAAACAGGCCTTATTCCTAGGCAATTTTGAATATGCAATTTAAAAGAGAGGCCGTCATCAATTACAATTCCAAGATATTTATATGAGGTTACAACCTCAATCTCCTTTGCCCTGACAGGTAGTAATAGGTGAAAGGTTCAGAGGTCTATTTCTTGCATTAGAAAACACCATTCGTTTAGTTTTGTCAGTATTGAGGATAAGCCTTAATTGACACAAGGTATGTTGAACAGTATAAAAAACAGTTTGCATGTTCTGGAAAGCTTTTGTAAGAGACGAGGCACAACAGTAAATAACAGTATCATCAGCATAAAAATGAAGTTGTTCATTTTGGACATTTTTGTCTAAATCATTTATATAAATAGTGAATAAGAGAGGACCAAGTACAGAGCCTTGGGGCACACCATTCAAGACAGACAATTTAACAGACATAAGCCCATCAAATTGAGTGCACTGAGTTCTATCAGACTGATAGTTGCAACCGCATGCTCCGAAAGACCTACACTCGACAATCTCTGCCTTATTATAGCATGATCAACTGTATCAAAAGCCTTAGAGAGATCAATAAAAAGTGAGACACAGTGCTAGGATGAAACAGTTAGAGGTCACCAAGCTCATCATAGCTTTAGCGTGTAAATCAGCTAGAAAGATGTGTCGGCATCAAGTAATTGTCTCTGGCCCCCTCCCAGTTAGGGGGAGTGATTAGCTCACAAGTGATTAGGGGGAGTGATTAGCTCATTAGCTCTGGAGTCTCACAACTCCATCGCTGGTTGTGAAACTGTTTTCTGCCCCTCCCAAAAGATAGAATTGTCCCTCTTTCTGGGATATACCCACAGGCCCAGAAGCTAGGATATGCATATGCACGCTAGTGTCCCACTGATCCGTAAGAAGTTAACCACCTAACTGCGGAACTAAATTTAACTTTGCATAATACCCTAGATGCCGTCACACCCGTAAAAACAAAAAAACATTTGTCATAAGAAACTAGCTCCCTTTTATAGAGAAAAAACCCGAGCCCTGAAGCAAGCTTCCAGAAAATTGGAACGGAAATGGCGCAACACCAAATTGGAAGTCTTCCAACTAGCTTAGAAAGACAGTACTGTGCAGTATCGAAGAACCCTCACCTCTGCTCGATCATCCTATTTTTCCAACTTAATTGAGGAGAAAAAGAACAATTCAAATGTATTTTTGATACTGTTGCAAAGCTAACTAAAAAGCAGCATTCCCCAAGACAGGATGGCTTTCTCTTCAGCAGTGATAAATTCATAAACTTCTTTGAGGAAAAGATCATGATCATTAGAAAGCAAATTACGGACTCCTCTTTATATCTACACATTTCTCCAAAGCTCAGTTGTCCTGAGTCTGCACAACACTACCAGGACCTAGGATCATGGGAAACACTCACGTTTTTTAATAGTATATCTCATGACACATTGATGAAAATAGTCTTGGCCTCTAAACCTTCACGCTGCACACTGGAACCTATTCCAACTAAACTACTGAAAGAGCTGCTTCCTGTGCTTGGCACTTCTATGTTGAACATAATGAAGGGCTCTCTATCCACCGGATGTGTACCAAACTCACTAAAAGTGGCAGTAATAAAGCCAAACCTTGACCCAGAAGACATAAAAACTCTCAGCTATGTCTAATCTCTGTTGACGCTGTTGAGCAGTCTTCCTGAAGAAAAACAATGTATACGAAACGCTTCAGTATGGTTTTAGACCCCATCATAGCACTGAGACTGCACTTGTGAAGGTGGTAAATTACCTTTTAATGGCATCTCGGTCCTTGTGCTCCTAGACCTTACTGCTGCTTTTGATACCATCGATCACCACAATCTTTTGGAGAGACTGGAAACTCAAATTGGTCTACACAGACAAGTTCTGGCTTGCTTTAGATCTTATCTGTTGGAAAGATATCAGTTTGTCTCTGTGGATGGTTTGTCTTCTGACAAATCAACTGTACATTTCGGTGTTCCTCAAGGTTCATTTTTAGGACCACTATTGTTTCACTATATATTTTACCTCTTGGTGATGTCATTCCGAAACATAATGTTAACTTTCAATGCTATGTGGACGAAATACACAGCTGTACATTTTGATGAAACTTGGTGAAGCCACAAAATTGCCCTCCCTGGAAGCCTGTGTTTCAGAGATAAGGAAGTGGGTGGTGGCAAATGTTTTACTTTTAAACTTTTTTTAACTTTTAAACAGAGGTACTAGTTCTAGATCCCAAGAAACAAAGATATATTCTGTTGGATCTGACATTAACCTTGATGGTTGTACAGTCATCTCAAATAAAACTGTGAAGGACCTCGGAATTACTCTGGACACTGATCTCTCTTTTGACGAACATATCAAGAATATTTCAAGGACAGCTTTTTTCCATCTTCGTAAAATTGCAAAAATCAGAAACTTTCTGTCCAAAAATTATGCAGAAAAATTTAACCATGCTTTTGTCACTTGTAGATTAGACTACTGCAATGCTCTACTTTCCAGCAACCCGGATTAAGCACTAAATAAACTTCAGTTAGTGCTAAACACAGCTGCTAGAATCTTAACTAGAACCAACACATTTGATCATAATACTCTAATACTTCCTGTTAAGGCTAGGGCTGATTTCAAGTTTTATCTGCTACCGTAAATTTATTAAGTATACTCCCTCTAATTCTCTCTCGCTCATTTTCTTTCCTCTCTCTCTCTTTCTCTTTCTCTCTCTCTTCTCTCGGAGGACCTGAGCCCTAGGGACCATGCCTCAGGATTACCTGGCCTGATGACTCCTTGCTGTCCCTAGTCCACCTGGTCATGCTGCTGCTCCAGTTTTAACTGTTCTGCCTGCGGCTATGGAACCCTGACCTGTTTACCGGACGTGCTACCTTGTCCCGGACCTGCTGTTTTGGACTCTCTCTCTACCGCGCCTGCTGTCTCTAACTCTGAATGCTCGGCTATGAAAAGCCAATTGACATTTACTCCTGAGGTGCTGACCTGTTGCACCCTCAAACCCACTGTGATTATTATTTACCTTTACTGTGATTATTATTATTTGACCCTGCTGGTCATCTATGATCATTTGAACATCTTGGCCATGTTTTGTTATAATTTCCACCTGGCACAGCCAGAAGAGGACTGGCCACCCCTCAGAGCCTGGTTCCTCTCTAGGTTTCTTCCTAAGATTCGGCCTTTCTAGGGAGTTTTTCCTAGCCACCGTGCTTCTACCTCTGCATTGCTTGCTGTTTGGGGTTTTAGGCTGGGTTTCTGTACAGCACTTTGTGACATCGGCTGATGCAAAAAGGGCTTAAAAAATATATTTGATTGATTGATTGAATAAGTTGGGATGAAAGTTCATGGAGTGCATAACTTAATAAACAAAACAAGAAACACAAACAACACACAGACAGGATACAGAAACAGAAACAATGATGCCTGGGGAAGGAACCAAAGGGAGTGACCTATATAGGGCAAGTAATCAAGGAGGTGATTGAGTCCAGGTGAGTTTGATGACACGCGGTTGCCTTGGTCGAGGCACGGGAACCTGTTGACCAGCTGAGACATGGGAGCCTATCGAACCCGCTGAGGCATGACAGCCTGTCAAGCCAACTGAGGCAGGGGGACCCGACAAACCGACTGAGGCCTCCCAGGTAGCTCCAGTTAGGTCACCTGGACCTGACATCACCTCCAACACAAAACAATTAAGGCGTCATACTGTAACATATGCGCATGGAGTCGGTAAGCAAGTTCAGGAAGGGCATAATTTAATGAACAAAACAAGTACCACGAACAATGCACAGACAAGAAACAGAAACAATGACGCCTTGGTAAGGAACCAAAGGGAGTAACATATTTTGGGCAAGTAGGTGATGAAGGTCAGGTGAGTCTGATGACGCGCAGGTGTGTGTAACGATGGTGACAGGTGTACATTAAACTAGACTTTATTTCACACTGCATTGAATAGGTGTTCCCAATCATGAGCGGTGGCCTGCTCCTGCTGTTGCAAATCCTTTTCTGCCAATGACTAACCCATGACTGTGCTATGTAGCCTGTAGTGTCACTTCAGGAGGTGAGTCAAAGGCTTCTTCAGAAAATCATTTTCAATTTGTCAAAAAAATTCTACATCTGTGCATGTGGATTACTGATGTCCTGTTCAGTTTGAGAGGGAGAGCGGGAAGAGGAGAAGGAGAACCAGAGGAAACTTTGATACGTAGCTTGCTACTGCTATAATTTATTTTTATTAATTTTTAAAATGTCATTGCCCATGATGAAGCTATTTATCATAGTTATTAACCTCACAGTATGCCAAATTTGAGTAATTTACATAATTTACAATACATTGAAGTGGCAGCCTATAGTCACAACCAATTGGAGAGGAACATTGTAAGGGTGCTGAAAGTAGGCTATTCTGAGGCCTAATTCATTTGTATAAACAGTCTTTGAAATGTATTCAACTTTTCTAAAAACAACCTTTATTTAACCAGTGTGTTGAAACCTATTTGTTCCTATTTAAGAAATAAGAGGTAGGCCAACCTGTTTTACAGATACAATAATAGGCCTAATAGGCCAAATATCCATAGATTTTGTAAGACAATTCCTTCAATCATCATGCACTCCTTAAAAAAACAAATTGCATTTTCTTGGTTGACTCATATCAACATCTCTAAGTATTACTAGTGGTGGGGTGGGCTCAATAAATACAACAGAATAGGACGAATTAAAATAATAGTGATCAAGGAATAGAAATATGCTGGGTAGTGCATGCCCAGAGCTAATTTATGAGTGGTACCTCTAGTCCAACCATTCATCCACAGATTAAACGGTAAACCAGATTTGTTTCTCGTCATCTCTCCTCCTTCCTTCAGGCTTCTTTTTCTTATTTGGACTCTATGGTGGTTGGCAACCAACTTTACGGTGAATTACCACAAAGATGAACTGAGTGTGGACCTCAGTTCATCTTTCAATCACCCACGTGGGTATATGCTCCTAAAAACAAACGAGGAGATGGCACGTGGGTATATGCTCCGAAAAACAAATGAGGAGCTGGCACGTGGGTATATGCTCCGAAAAACATGTTACGATGGCGCCAGAGGGGAGGGCTGCCGTCTTATTGGCTCTTAACCAACCATGCTATTTTGTTAATTTTTTTGCGTTGTTTGTATCTTGTTTGGTTCATAAGGTTGCTGCTACCGTCTCTTATGACCAAAAAGAGCTTCTGGACTTCAGAACTGTGATTGCTCACCTGAAACTGGATGAAGAGTTCTTCTTCAATGAGTTGGACGGGAGGGATAGACTACTACAGACACCCGACCAGGCCCAGATCCCTGTGATTCGCTGGAGAAGGAAACTGATATTTGTGGGAAAAGTTCAGGGTACCTTGCGAGGATCAGGCTAATCTGCCCTTGCCTTCTGTCCTGCTACCTAATGATCAATCGCTGGAAAATAAATGTGATAAACTGAAAGCATGTATATCCTACCAACAGGACATTAAAAACCGTAATATCTTATGTTTCACCGAGTCGTGGCTGAACAACGACATAAATGACTTCTTATAGCTGGGGGCAGTACTGAGTAGCTTGGATTAATAAGGTGCCCAGAGTAAACTGCCTGCTACTCAGTCCCAGAAGCTATAAGATATGCCTATTATTAGTACATTTGGATAGAAAACACTGAAGTTTCTAAAACTGTTTGAATGATGTCTGTGAGTATAACAGAACTCATATGGCAGGTAAAAACCTGAGACAAAATCCAACCAGGAAGTGGAAAATCTGAGGTTCGTAGGTTTTCAACTCATTCCCTATCGAAGACACAGTGGGATATTAGTCATGTTGCACATCCTAAGGCTTCCACTAGATGTCAACAGTATTTAGAAACTGTTTTGAGGATTCTATTCTAAAGGAGGGGCTCATAAGAGCTCTTTGAGTGAGTGGTCTGGCAGAATGCCACAGCCTCGGTCTGGTGCACTCACGTGAAAGGTAGCTAGGCTCCACCAAATTTTTACAGACAATGGAATTGTCCGGTTGTAACATTAATGAAGATTTATTTTAAAAACACCCTAAAGATTGATTCTAAACATCGTTTGACATGTTGCTACAGACTGTAACGGAACTTTTTTGACTTTTCGTCTGCTCTGAGTGAACGTGCGTCATGAATGTGGATTACTGGACTGAACGCGCCAACAAAAGGAGCTCTTTTGACATAAATGATGGACATTATCGAACAGAACAAGCATTTATTGTGGACCTGGGATTCCTGGGAGTGCATTCTGATGAAGATAATCAAAGGTAAGGTAATATTTATCATGCAGTTCTGACATCTGTTGACTCCAACATGGCGGAAATCTGTTTGGCTTGATTTTTGTCGTCTGAGCGCCGTACTCAGATTATGCCTTTTCGGTAAAGTTTTTAAAAAATCTGACACAGCGGTTGCATTAAGGAGAAGTGTATCTATTATTTATTTTTCTTTTTTTCGTCAACATTTATTATGAGCATTTCTATAACTTGATGTGGCTCAAAAATTACCGGATGTTTTGGAACTACTGATGGTAATGCGCCAATGTAAACTCAGATTTTTTAAATTTGAATATGAACTTTACCGAACAAAACATACATGTGTTGTGTAACATGAAGTCCTATGAGTGTCATCCGATGAAGATCATCAAAGGTTAGTGATTAATTGTATCCATATTTCTGCTTTTTGTGACTACACT
Source organism: Oncorhynchus mykiss (assembly GCF_057628025.1). NCBI lineage: Eukaryota > Metazoa > Chordata > Actinopteri > Salmoniformes > Salmonidae > Oncorhynchus > Oncorhynchus mykiss. Next base: position 8,187,125 of record NC_143036.1, on the reverse strand, counting down.
CTTGATTGGAAAATGGCTGAATGCAAATCTGACCATAACTCTATCCTTCTGATTCCTGCATACAAGCAAAAATGAACCTATCAGGGACCATTCGGGATGTGAGCGTCCCACCTCTCAACAGCCAGTGAAAGTGCAGGGTGCCAAATTCAAAACAACAGAAATCCCATAATTAAAATTCCTCAAACGTACAAGTATTCGACACCATTTTAAAGATACACTTCTTGTTAATCCCACCACAGTGTCCGATTTCAAAAATGCTTTACAGCGAAAGCAAACCAAACGATTATGTTAGGTCAGAGCCAAGTCACAGAAAAAAAACACAGCCATTCTTCCAGCCAAAGAGAGGAGTCACAAAAAGCAGAAATATAGATAAATTAATCACTAACCTTTGATGATCTTCATCAGATGACACTCATAGGACTTCATGTTACTCAAAACATGCATGTTTTGTTCGATAAAGTTCATATTTACATTGGCGCGTTACTTTCAGTAGTTCCAAAACATCCTTTGGTGGGTAAAGTTCATGTTTTTTTTTTTTCATGTTTTTTTCAATCTTTCTTTACCTTTCTTTAACTACAACAATCTCTGCAATCCCCCTCCAGGCCATTGACCTTCTGATTTTGTCTCTGTATTCAAGCAAGCAACATCATTTAGAATTAGAAAACAAGATGATTGGCTTTCCTCCATCTGTTTTGGTTGTCCTTGCCCGGAACTAATGACAGGTGGAACTGTTTCCAAACAGCAAACTTCTGCTCCTCACCGGATTGGTTAACAGCATCGGTGGCCGTGTACAATTTCCATAAAGTAGAGCAGAGCTGATATTTTCCTACCACTCCGCTAGTAGGGTTCTTGCCTCTCACCTTACCACAATCCGCTGAGCGTTGCTCCGCTAGTAGGGTTCTTGCCTCTCACCTTACCACAATCCGCTGAGCGTTGCTCCGCTAGTAGGGTTCGTGCCTCTCCCCTTACCACAATCCGCTGAGCGTTGCTCCGCTAGTAGGGTTCTTGCCTCTCCCCTTACCACAATCCGCTGAGCGTTGCTCCGCTAGTAGTGTTCTTGCCTCTCCCCTTACCACAATCCGTGCCCCAGTTGAAAACTAAATGTGGGTGGAACTTCATCTGACGAATTTGAATGAGGTGAAAATGTTACGTCAAATTTGTTTAAATCCGCTCCACGCTCCAGCCAAATTACGCACACGGCTCAATCCACTTCACTCACATGCTGAGGTGTGGTATTATAGAGAGATTCTGCTGGTATCTAGTCATGTAAAATAACGTATAATTGCATTAAATATGTTTATCGGACATGATAAATGCGATGATAGATACATTCAATGCTTTTATTAAAGGATATCATTTCACCACTACCCTCTGTGGCGGTCTGCGAACACACAACCTTCTGGCCCACATAAGACTGCTACATTGCCATGTAATGCTTACGAGACAAAACAATAGTTTATAAAACTACATATCTAAGGCTCTGGTCTGTCTTAGGAGTGAGGGTAAACTACATATCTAAGGCTTTAGTCTGTGCTAGTAGAGGGGGTAAATGTTGCGAGAATTTTATTCTCAATGTTCTTAAACTGAACTTCAATTAAACAACTCAGTCTGCAGCGATGGTACAATACTGTAACTACCAATTGTATACCACAGATTTCAGGAGAAAAATGGTTAAAAAACATATATATCCATTTGGTTGACTTGTTTTTAATCTTTTCTTCTACAGCCGATACTGGGCCTGGTCCTTATGATAGCCCCATGTCGGGTGCCATAAAAGCCTCAATGGGAGCAGCTTTAACTTGGAGAGGACAGGGGGATAGTACCAGAGATGGGATGACGTGAGTGCCAGGCTGTCTCAGGGCAGGAAGCTGTGCGGAGGCAGGAGGTCTTCTGGGGGTTGTGATGAGGAGAACACCGCTGGCAGCCGGGGGCGCTTAGTCTTTAATATGACGGTGATGGAAAAAAAATACTCAAACACAGGTCACACAGAGGAGAGGAGTGGACTGTCAGGGTGATGTTCAGTGTCAGGGGGGGGGATGCTATAGACGTATTTATCTACTTGACTGAATAGATTTAGCATCACACTTGTGTTGTGTTCACAGGCTCGGTCTGTGTGAAAACTGTAAATACATTTCGATAAGATGACCCTCTTTAGACAAAATACAAGGTTCTGACAGTGTCATAAATAATGTGTTCCAGTGCATAGAGGTGATGCTTGCCCCCGGTCAAAAGTAGTGCACTATATAGGGAATAGGGTGACATTTTGGGACAGCCATGGAAAGGGCCTCAGAAGAAAACTATTTCTAAGGTGAATCTGGTGAACTCTTAATCAGAAGGATGTGATACAGATGTGACATATGTGAACGGTAGTGGAGAGCAGTGTAACGGACTGTCCTCAGTCCTGTACGGCTCGGGGTCACAGAGGACACGGAGATCATGAACTAGGCAGCTGCCACTGAAGCCACAAGTAATCAAAGGGCTGAAGGTGTGTGTGTGTGTGTGTGTGTGTGTGTGTGTGTGTGTGTGTGTGTGTGTGTGTGTGTGTGTGTGTGTGCGAGCGCGTGTTGGAGAATAAGCCATCAAACATGCTATGCCTGAGATTTATCGACATTCTGTGGTAAGATGTTGAAGTAATTTTTATTGAACATCATTATATCAATCTGACAAGTAGGAGGTGATGCTAGTCAGCTGGCTCTACTGTAAGCAGGGCAGATATACTGTGTAGAAGGCAGTAGGAGGTAATGCTAGCCAGCTGGCTCTACTGTAAGCAGGGCAGATATACTGTGTAGAAGGCAGTAGGAGGTAATGCTAGCCAGCTGGCTCTACTGTAAGCAGGGCAGATATACTGTATAGAAGGCAGTAGGAGGTGATGCTAGTCAGCTGGCTCTACTGTAAGCAGGGCAGATATACTGTGTAGAAGGCAGTAGGAGGTAATGCTAGCCAGCTGGCTCTACTGTAAGCAGGGCAGATATACTGTATAGAAGGCAGTAGGAGGTGATGCTAGCCAGCTGGCTCTACTGTAAGCAGGGCAGATATACTGTATAGAAGGCAGTAGGAGGTGATGCTAGCCAGCTGGCTCTACTGTACGCAGGACAGATATACTGTGTAGAAGGCAGTAGGGGGTAATGCTAGCCAGCTGGCTCTACTGTAAGCAGGGCAGATATACTGTGTAGAAGGCAGTAGGAGGTAATGCTAGCCAGCTGGCTCTACTGTAAGCAGGGCAGATATACTGTATAGAAGGCAGTAGGAGGTGATGCTAGCCAGCTGGCTCTACTGTAAGCAGGGCAGATATACTGTATAGAAGGCAGTAGGAGGTGATGCTAGCCAGCTGGCTCTACTGTACGCAGGACAGATATACTGTGTAGAAGGCAGTAGGGGGTAATGCTAGCCAGCTGGCTCTACTGTAAGCAGGGCAGATATACTGTGTAGAAGGCAGTAGGGGGTAATGCTAGCCAGCTGGCTCTACTGTAAGCAGGGCAGATATACTGTGTAGAAGGCAGTAGGAGGTAGTGCTAGCCACCTGGCTCTCCTGTAAGCAGGGCAGATATACTGTGTAGAAGGCAGTAGGGGGTAATGCTAGCCAGCTGGCTCTACTGTAAGCATGGCAGATATACTGTGTAGAAGGCAGTAGGAGGTAATGCTAGCCAGCTGGCTCTACTGTAAGCAGGGCATATATACTGTGTAGAAGGCAGTAGGAGGTGATGCTAGCCAGCTGGCTCTACTGTAAGCAGGGCAGATATACTGTGTAGAAGGCAGTAGGGGGTAATGCTAGCCAGCTGGCTCTACTGTAAGCAGGGCAGATATACTGTGTAGAAGGCAGTAGGGGGTAATGCTAGCCAGCTGGCTCTACTGTAAGCAGGGCAGATATACTGTGTAGAAGGCAGTAGGAGGTAGTGCTAGCCAGCTGGCTCTACTGTAAGCAGGGCAGATATACTGTGTAGAAGGCAGTAGGGGGTAATGCTAGCCAGCTGGCTCTACTGTAAGCATGGCAGATATACTGTGTAGAAGGCAGACAGGTGCCACTTTTCACTGCTTCTCAAGAGGGAGTCAAGCAGTATTGTGGAAAAGGTGTGACTTTTTAATGTGACGGTCATGAGACGTGTGTGAATAAAATAGCATTTCCAACTCGCATGTCGAGGCGGTGGGTGGCTTCATATATCGTTCTATAAAAGACGACCACCAACCATCCTGTTTGATGTGTCCTTTAGAATAAACATTTAACAAACGTATTTGAAATTTGACACGGTAACAGTTTTCATATTCTTACGTCTTTGCTGTGGTCGTAAATTATGACGAGGTAGGGAAAATCTGGTAGGATACCGATGTGGTGTCCCTTAATTTCCAAATGCCCGTTATACAGGAGCTACAGACTCTCCACATAGACAATAAATACGGTAATGGGATTGAATTATATAAGGGCCTTTCGGTATGTCTGTCGGATTGAGACGAGTTTCAACGGGGGTGTCTTCTATACCATTCTCCGTACACAATGCACTTACTCTACAGTAGCCAGGCCGAGTAACAGCATTACTGAAGCTCAAATGAACATATTCTGTATCATACACATTCATCACAATACACAGAGACAACCCTCATACGCATCATATTACCAAAAAAAAAAAAAAATGCAACCTTTGTCATATTTTAAAAGGAAGAAAATCAATAGATATTTTTGAATGATACTGCAAGGTATCTCATGTTCTCCAGTTGTATAGGTGTGATCAAACAAAGTGCACTTAACAGAACATGGTGTTAGGTTAGGAGGAGCATTTACCTATGAATAAAACGTGTGTGTGCGCGCGTGTGTCTGCCTGTGTGTGTATTTTTTAATCATGCTTGTTAGTCATTGTTCTACTTTCCCACTTTCTCTTCCTTTCTTCCTCTTGTTCGGCTTGTTATCTGTTCAGTGTGTCTGTCTCATTCTCAGCGTCTCCCTTTGTCTCCCTCCCTCCACATCTCTCCTTTACCCTCCAACTCCAAGGTCTTAATGATGTTAGGTCCTGGCAGGATGGTGTCACAGAGTGGGAAACTCCACAGGAGACATCCCTACAACACCTAGCCACTGTGACACCAGGCCTAGTGCCTCTGTCTGTCTGTGTCTCTGTCTGTCTGTCTGTCTGTCTGTCTGTCTCTCTCTATTTCTATCTCTCTCCCTGTCTCTCTCTCTGTCTCTTGTTGTTGTTCTAGAAGAGATGTTTGAAGGTCCTAGTTCCCTCTGGGTATCTTTAACAGTTTGAGGTCCAACCTAGCAGTATGCCCTGCAGCCTATCCTAACATACTACTGTTGACTTGTGCAGTAGATCATTATATTTCAACGTTAATTTAGGCATTTGTGTGATCCAACCTTCCTTTTATATGTGTAAAAGCTCTCTTCTCATGTGGTTTCAGATGGTGGGTGAGAAGGAGAGGAATGAGGAGAGGAGGACAGTATTGACGAGAGAGAGGGGTGTATAGCGGGGGTGTATAGGTCCCGAGGCGAGGCTACATAGGGCTGCTAATCTTAGCGGGGGTGTATAGGTCCCGAGGCGAGGCTACATAGGGCTGCTAATCTTAGTGGGTGTGTATAGGTCCCGAGGCGAGGCTACATAGGGCTGCTAATCTTAGCGGGTGTGTATAGGTCCCGAGGCGAGGCTACATAGGGCTGCTAATCTTAGTGGGTGTTTATAGGTCCCGAGGTCGAGGCTACATGTAGTCTCTGGGATGCAGAGAGTGGAAGGGGGTTTTCTGTGCCACGATGCCACTGGAGGTCTTTCACACATTCTCAAGAACGCTACGATTTGAGTCAAGACCTGCAAGACGTGTGAGAGACAAACTGGCGGCCATAAGAAAGGTCTGGGAGCAGTGGGTGGAGCCATAAGAGAGGTCAGGGAAAAGTGGGTGGAGCCATAAGAGAGGTCAGGGAGAAGTGGGTGGAGCCATAAGAGAGGTCTGGGAGAAGTGGGTGGAGCCATAAGAGAGGTCTGGGAGAAGTGGGTGGAGCCATAAGAGAGGTCAGGGAGAAGTGGGTGGAGCCATAAGAGAGGTCAGGGAGAAGTGGGTGGAGCCATAAGAGAGATCTGGGAGAAGTGGGTGGAGCCATAAGAGAGGTCTGGGAGAAGTGGGTGGAGCCATAAGAGAGGTCTGGGAGAAGTGGGTGGAGCCATAAGAGAGGTCTGGGAGAAGTGGGTGGAGCCATAAGAGAGGTCTGGGAGAGGTGGGTGAGGCCATAAGAGAGGTCTGGGAGAAGTGGGTGGAGCCATAAGAGAGGTCTGGGAGAAGTGGGTGGAGCCATAAGAGAGGTCAGGGAGAAGTGGGTGGAGCCATAAGAGAGGTCTGGGAGAAGTGGGTGGAGCCATAAGAGAGGTCTGGGAGAAGTGGGTGGAGCCATAAGAGAGGTCTGGGAGAAGTGGGTGGAGCGTCTGCCATACCTCTACAACCCCGGGCCTGAAGTAACAGTGGATGAGCAACTGGTTCCATTCAGAGGTACATTTTTGTTTTCAAACCTGTAATGTAAGTGATTTTCACTGTTAATTGTATTATGTATTGCTGTAATATCATTGATTTATGTGATTTGCTTTCTGTGACACTGATACTAATTACTGATAGTAATCTCTTTTGTCAAAAGGTCACTGTCCTTTCCGGTAGTATACGCCCAGCCAGCCAGCAAAGTATGGCATCAAGATATGGGTGGCCTGTGACTCACAATCCAGCTACGCTTGGAAGATGCAACTCTACACAGGGAAGCCACCCAGTGGAGGCCCGGAGAAGAACCAGGGGAAACGGGTTGGGCTTGATGTGACAGATGGACTAAGGGGGCACAATGTCACGTGTGACAATTTCCGCACCTCTTATGAACTCCAGCAGCTCCTGAAGTGGAAGATCACCAAGGTTGGCACAGATAGAAAGAACAAGCCTGAGCTCCCTCCTGCACTCCTCGCAACAAGGGGGAGAGAGGCCTTCTCATCAATGTTTGCCTGAGTAACCACCAGCACTCTAGTTTCTTACCTCCCAAAGAGAACAAGAATGTGGTCCTCCTGAGCACACTGCACTGCACAGCTGATATCAGTGATCATGAGGACAGGAAGCCAGCCATCATCCCTGACTACAACCACAACAAAGGAGGCGTGGACAACCTAGACATGTTGATTGGAATTTACAGCTGCAGTAGGATGTCTGACAGCTGGCCCCTGGTCATCTTCCATAACATCATTGATGTGTCCTCATACAATGCTTTCGTGATATGGAACAAGATCAACCCTACCTGGATGCCTGATAAGCAGAACAAGAGGAAGGTATGTGTGTAACCTCACACATTCAAGGAAGGGAGTGCCTCCCCCACACAGCAGCCTCTGCAGCGCTTGTGAAAGCAGTTCATGGCGATGAATCTTGTCCTGATCCACCTGAGGCTGCAGCTGGGGCAGGCAAGAGGAGGAGATGCTAATTCTGCCCCCAAAGAAGAACTGTAAAACAATACTATGTGCTGCACATGTAAGAAAAACATCTGCAAAGTCCATGCAAACACACTTTTATACTGTCCTACATGTGCTAATTAGAGTTGATTGATTTATGTACTTCACGTTTTTGTTTTGTATCCATTATCTTATTTTATTCTTATTGTTGGTGTTTATATACCTTTGTTGGTAGGAGCAATGGTTAAAAATTGGGATTTTGTAGTTGAATTCCTCATTGTACAGTATATAATAATATATCACTATGTTGCCAAAGAAGTTCAAGACTGTTATTGTTTCCCTTCAATAAAATGCATTCAAAACTACTTTCTGCACATTTCTGCTACTTTCTTAGGCTATACAAGTCCTATATCTTGCTAAACAAATGTATGTTTACACTTATGCAGTACCTATCATGACACAAGGTGAGACCCAGATGCAGACACAGGAGGCCGATGGTTGGAGTCTTACGTTTATTAATCCAAAAGGAGTAGCCAAGAGAATGGTCGTGGACAGGCAAAAAGGTCAAAACCAGATCAGAGTCCAGGAGGTACAGAGTGGCAGAAAGGCTCATGGTCAGGCAGGCGGGTACAGAGTCCAGAAACAAGCAAGGGTCAAAACCAGGAGGACTAGAAAAAGGAAAAAAGCAAAAAGCAGGAGAACAGGAAAACAGAGAGACAGGAAACACAGGGATAAATACACTGGTACAGAGAGACAGGAAACACAGGGATAAATACACTGGTACAGAGAGACAGGAAACACAGGGATAAATACACTGGTACAGAGAGACAGGAAACACAGGGATAAATACACTGGTACAGAGAGACAGGAAACACAGGGATAAATACACTGGTACAGAGAGACAGGAAACACAGGGATAAATACACTGGTACAGAGAGACAGGAAACACAGGGATAAATACACTGGTACAGAGAGACAGGAAACACAGGGATAAATACACTGGTACAGAGAGACAGGAAACACAGGGATAAATACACTGGTACAGAGAGACAGGAAACACAGGGATAAATACACTGGTACAGAGAGACAGGAAACACAGGGATAAATACACTGGTACAGAGAGACAGGAAACACAGGGATAAATACACTGGTACAGAGAGACAGGAAACACAGGGATACATATACTGGTACAGAGAGACAGGAAACACAGGGTGAACCAGATCAGGGCGTGACAGTACCTCTATCAGTAATAATAGTAATTCTACTTTAGTGAAGAAAACAATTATGACATGTGGGTTGTAATTAAAAGGAGTGGAGTCAACTGATTAAATGCAGACTTTCTTTAGTGTGAAGCCGGAAAACCAAGATATTCATAAAGTTTGTGATGAATGACAGGTTGTTTCTTCATGCAAAATAGATTTGGGGTTTAAAATTCAATGAAACTACTTTATTTTAGGGGTTTAGCGAAAGGCGGGTAATTTTTTACCCTTAGGACAAGTGGAGTATACAGAATGTTACGACTAAATAAGTGACAAAAACATTTATATTTTGAGCATCAATATTAGCAGGAGAAATGAAAAACATTGGTGTGGACTTACAAAATGGTTGAATAGATGATTTGAACTTTAACCAACTGGGCCACAAGTCTACTCCAGTTGTTCAGTGGATTGAAGGTAAACAAAATGGCGTTGGTGACGAGGTTATTTTATGAATAACCACCTGGAGTAAAATAATGGCGAGAGCAAAACGAACATGAACTGTGACTTTATAATCAGAGATTGTTGTTCTCAACACTTTGTAAAGTCACACGTCGGGTGTCTGTAAAATGTTCATCACATCAACGTCACTCTCAGTATGACAATATGTAGGTCGCCGTCGTTCTCTCTGCTTTAAAACATACCTCTGCATACGTTCCTTTTTTCTGTTTAGTCTTAATGAGAATGGAGGTGCTGAAATACCGACAGAGGTCAGATTGTTCTCTGCGTGACTATTTCCAGACGATGGACGGCTATATTACTGGTCGCTGCCCTGATGCCGTATCGCCATGGGCAGGAGATCTTTTTCCTGATGCATCTCTCTGGTGTACCGGGCCTGCCGTTTAATTTAGTTAAAGTCGAGGCAGATTAAAGAATCCTCTGCGGTGCTGTCATCCAGGGCCGTCCAGGAGGGCAGGAGGCGGGCTAGAGAGGCACATTGATAAGGGCAGCTACTCTCGGTAGATTTCCCTGGAGGAGACAGGGGAGAGACAGGGGGAGACAAGGCTGGCAGGGCATGGCGGCCGTCAGGTACGAGTGCTAGGCCAGGGCCACCTCCATCAGGACACAGCAGGCAGAGTTTGAGTCCCCTATTATCTGATAGACAGCTTTACACACCAGGAGCCCATAAACTGTTGTTGGTGGAGTCAAAGGGCTTAAGGGCTGCATTCTGATTGGATTCACTGGGCCAGAAACAAAGAGATCAACAAATAGATTGATAGAAATAAGTAGGGGGTTGGGGGGGGGGTCTGAAATTAAAAAGTTGCCTCTGGAGAAGAGTTACCATCTGAACTTCCATAGAGTGGATATTTTTATGAAGGAGACCGTAAAAAACTAAATGCCTTGATAGCAGGTATGAGCCTTTTTGACTTCATGAAAATAAGAACATAGTTTTGTGGTTGAAAATTGCCAAATAAACAACTTTGCACTAGTCAACTTTACACCGATACTGACACCACTATAGACACCACTACTGACACCACTACAGACACCACTACTGACACCACTATAAACACCACTACAGACACCACTACAGACACCACTACTGACACCACTATAAACACCACTACAGACACCACTACAGACACCACTATAAACACCACTACAGACACCACTACTGACACCACTACAGACACCACTACAGACACCGCTACTGGCACCACTACTGACTGCAGCCTATCCCAGGCTCCCGCTGGGTTACATAGAAAGAGGTGCAGGCAGGGAACATCAGTTGATGAAAAAAAACTTGCCTAGCTGTATGATTCCCTACAGTCTGAATGTTCTACTGTCACTTAGACATGATGTTGATAGCATCCGAACAGTTTGGTCTACAGACTAATATGACACCTCTGTGTAAACTTACGAACACATAGATATAGGTTGCTTTGCTCTAGGATGCCCAGAAGCCTCACAACACTCGTCTGAAGATTCCCCCAGTACCAGTTGAAAAACCTGAATGGAAGTACAGTACATATGGAGACTCTTTAGTGCCAAAAAAATGAAATACCTGTTAAAAAAAAAAGTCTTTTAAAGGATGTTTCCTGATCTTTCTTATAGAGCCCCACCGTGGACGTGTCATAATACCCATAGAACCTATTGGTCAAACAGGGAAATGGTTCAAATCGTTTTTCCACCATTCATTTTCCCCATGGGGGGGATTTTAGAAACACTTAAAATAAGGGATGTAAGTAGGACTTACCCTGGCCTGACATTTTGATAACCGTGTAAATCTCTCTAGGACAAGGTGACTTTTATCTATATATTCGGCTCAATTTACTTAAATTTGATCATGCTAATTGGCATAAAAGTAGACATACGTACAAAACTACAAATCCCTGCAAGCTCCCGCGTGTCATCTCCAGCAGACACCTTTATTAACAGGTATTTCATTTAAACCTATCACAAGACAGTTCACAGAATTGCCCATTTAAAGAAATGTAGCCAATTTATTCATTATACACAAAACATCACGTCAGGGTGAGCCTACACAAAACATCACGTCAGGGTGAGCCTACACAAAACGTCACACCAGGGTGAGCCTACACAAAACATCACGCCAGGGTGAGCCTACACAAAACATCACGCCAGGGTGAGCCTACACAAAACACATCCCTTATTTTGAGTGTTTCTAAAATAGTGGAAAAACAATTGGAACCATTTCTTTGTTTGACTGCTAGATTTTATGGGTATTTTGACTCATACTGTGGTGCTCTATATCTCTCAGATATAGGACAGACACTTCAGAACAAACTTCCTTTACATGTTTGGGTGGAACTACACCTGCATTGCTTGCTGTTTGGGGGTTTTTCGGCTGGGTTTCTGTACAGCACTTTGAGATACCAGCTGATGTACGAAGGGCTATATAAATACATTTGTTTTGATTTGATTTGATTATCTGTTGTTCCATGAAGAGAATCTGTTATTCAGACTGCCTAATAGCAGTAAGACCAAAACATATATATATTTTTTGTACTTCCAGGGGGTCTTAACATTCTAAATGAAATAGATAAATTATCCTTGGTATGACCTTTAAAACGATTTCCATATGTCGTAGCTTAGTAGAGGAGAGGAACTTCATAGTCCCATGTTGACATCATGTGTCCAGGGGACCTTCAAAATTATTTGGCAATTAACATTTTTGTTAGATTTTTTTTTGTTTCGATCATCATTTTTTTTTTGCAATAAAGGAAGCTGGACAAAAGACAAATCTACATCTGTCGAACGGATCCAATATTTAAAAAATCATATCTGCTGTTTCCATTACTGTTGTTGTAAAGGATTTTTGGTTGCTTTTGTCGATTAAACCTGGGTCAATGGAAACTGGCCTACTGATAGTCAGGAACTACGCCTTGATTTGCCTTGAACATAATAAATACATTCATTACTGTATACCTTTATTTTAACTAGGCAAGTCAGTTAAGAACACATTCTTATTTTCAATGACGGCCTAGGAACAGTGGGTTAACTGCCTTGTTCAGGGGCAGAACGACAGATTTTTACCTAGTCAGCTCAAGGGATTTGATCTTGCAACCTATCTGTTACAAGGCCAACGCTCTAACCACTAGGCTATCTGCCGCCCCGAAGGATTAAATATTAAATGCACATATTTTACTGATCTCACATTACATATAGCCATATATGTATCTTTGGCTCACAGACATGTCATATAAGGAACTTACTGAATCTAAGTCAGCAGGTAGCCTAGTGGTTAGAGTGTTGGACCAGTAACTGAGTATTGGGCCAGTAATTGAAAGGTTGCTGGATCAGATCCCTGAACTGACAAGGTAAAAATCTATCGTCTTCCCCTGAGCAAGGCAGTTAACCCGCTGTTCCCTGGTCGCTGAAGATGTAGACAATGATTAAGCCCCCCCCCCCCTTGCACCTCACAGATTTTAGAGTTGTTGGGTTAAATGCAGAAGACACATTTCAGTTGAATGCATTCAGTTTTACAACTGACTAAGTATCCTCCATTCCCATTGGCTAAAGGAGGCTGATGACAACATGTTTACTACGGTGTGAGGATGGTGTTTTAATCCTGGGGTGGGATGGAGACTGGGGTGCCACAGCTTGACATATTGCTGTTGAGTAAGTGTGCCTCATTTATCCAGTTTCTGGTGTAGGTACCACCATACATCACATGTAGCCTACAGCTGCTCTGACAACTTCCTGTCAGTGAGGCTTTGGTGGTGAGCTCATCTCTCCCACAAAACAACCAAAATGATCATACCGCTTTTTCTGATTGTGGTAAAAACTAATCTGCACACAAACAACTAGCACGGTTAGTCCTTGCTGAGCACACAGAAATGTACACTACCCATAGAGTGGATAATTGGCTTGCAGACAGGGCGGAAGCATAAAGAAAATGAGAAAGAAAGACAAGCTTTGTAGATGTTTTTTTCCCTGTGACCAAAGACATGGGAGAAGTGAAAACACACCTTCTTAGAAATGTATTGAGTCTGCTGGAGGAATGGTGTCCTCTTTTTGTACTGTCATTTGTTCAAAGACTATGACTGAAGAGAACATAACAAATGTTAGTAGATGATTCGATTCGCCTTCTCTCTAATAGTCATACATGAATATTTGATCATTTGTTCACCCTCTTGCAGGAGAACGCTCTTGCAATGCAGGACATTTAAAACCTGTGGTGTATTTGAGGTTTAAAAAAGGCTTCTAAAGTTAGATTTTTCCCTTTACGAAAAATGTATCAACCCCTACAAAAAATGTCCAATCATTATAATCCACATAATAATTCACATTTTCCTGTTGCTGCAGGATTATTTTATTGCTGTAGCGAACTGGCTCAAATTAAGATCCTACACCTGTACATGTATGTCACATAGAGACTATTTCAGTCTTCTCCCTTCATTTGACACGGGTCTGGTGCGTAGCATCAAGGGGAGGTCAGAAAGAACACACTTTAATGGCTGGACCATGGCAAATCTAAAAAGGACAGATGAGCAAAGATGGTAGAAATTGTGAAGAGAGGATAAAGTGACGTAAAGGAGGACAAGGGAACTGACTTGTGAATACATCACCGCTTTTGACAAATTAAAAGTAGGAAATAGCTTTGGAATAATGCCAATATTACGTTTAAAAAAACATGCTGTTTTGGAGATTAATAATTTATCGCCTTGATATTTCACAATGATATTGTTTTAAAAATTATTTTAGAATTATTCTTACGGGATTACACTGGACGAAAACACAGCTGACGGTCTTCTGATGTAGTTTGTCAGGGATGTCAGAAAGGGATATATGTTGTTGTTGTTTATTCTTCGAGAGATAAAGGACGTGTTAGTGTAGCACTCAGTCTCCGTCCTCCTCTCTCTCTCCTCTGTCCTCCTCTCTCTCTCCTCTGCCTCTCCTCCATCCTCCTCTCTCTCTCCTCCGTCCTCCTCTCTCTCCTCTGCCTCTCCTCTGTCCTCCTCTCTCTCTCCTCTGTCCTCCTCTGCCTCTCCTCCTTCCTCCTCTCTCCTCTGCCTCTCCTCCGTCTTCCTCTCTCTCCTCTGCCTCTCCTCCATCTTCCTCGCTTTCCTCTGCCTCTCCCCCTTCCTCCTCTCTCTCCTCTGCCTCTCCTCCTTCCTCCTCTCTCATCTGCCTCTCCTCCGTCTTCCTCTCTCTCCTCTGCCTCTCTCTCCTCTGCCTCTCCTCCTTCCTCCTCTCTCCTCTGCCTCTCCTCCGTCTTCCTCTCTCTCCTCTGCCTCTCCTCCGTCTTCCTCTCTCTCCTCTGCTTCTCCTCCTTCCTCCTCTGCCTCTCCTCCATCGTCCTCTCTCTCCTCTGCCTCTCCTCCGTCTTCCTCTCTCTCCTCTGCTTCTCCTCCTTCCTCCTCTCTCCTCTGCCTCTCCTCCGTCTTCCTCTCTCTCCTCTGCCTCTCCTCCGTCTTCCTCTCTCTCCTATGCCTCTCCTCCTTCCTCCTCTCTCCTCTGCCTCTCCTCCGTCTTCCTCTTTCTCCTCTGCCTCTCCTCCATCCTCCTCTCTCCTCTGCCTCTCCTCCATCCTCCTCTCTCTCTCGTCCATCCTCCTCTCTCTCCTCTGCCTCTCCTCCATCCTCTCTCCTCTGTCCTCCTCTTTTTCTCCTCTATCCTCCTCTCGTTCTCCTCTGTCCTCCTCTCTCTCTCTCCTCCTCTGTCCCTCATGCCCGAGCGCCTTAGCCATGTCTAAAAACGCTGCACGATGCCGGTGTTTGTGTGTGTGTTTTTTGTTGTTTGTTACATGAAATGTCCTAGAAAAGTGTCCTTAAACTCAAATAGTATGGTACCTTCCAAAATGGACTGAATAGCACGTCAGCCTATGAAATTACTTTTGAGTTTCTACCCAATTATCATTTGTCCCACTCACCCAAAAGCCATTTTTACATAAAGACAGCAATGTCACAGCCAGGCACTAATACATATCTTATTAAAGCCCCTGTAGGTCTGCTTCCCCATGCTTCAGCTCGTATGGCTAGGCTAACCGAACGAGTGTGCTCGCATACTCCCTTAAAAGACCTTAGCTTGAAAAATGTCAATAGTACTGTTTGTCCATCTTGAGACACCGTAGCCAGTATACACTTCCTCAAAATAGTCCGTATTAATCTAAGATAACTCAATAAATCTGTCTTTTTTATGATCTTGGTCAGGCAACTTTAGATTTAACCACAGTAAGATGTTTAGTACAGTAGTTGTCAAGTGAAAAAAAACGTGCACGAAAACGATTTGTCTCTCGTTGAATGACAACAAACACTTCATTGAAGAATCCCTACTGTTGACCACACAGGCGGCACCACTGGCACCATCGGAAGGATGGGCTCATGGTCGAATTCTAATAAATCAAAATAGTAATGGCTGGAACGGAATACATTGAAAGTGTTTGATGCCATCCACTCCATTCCAACCATTATTATGAGCCGTCCTCCCCTCAGCAGCCTCCTGTGGTTGACCAATCACCAATGAGGGGGGCATATACTTCGGCTACAGTATTCGGCTTGCCTAGAGAAAAACATTTGTGTGAACAACCGAAAAGACCCTTTCCGAGGACCAAAAAGAACAAAAAACTTCTCAAAATGTGGGTCCTAAAATAATGTATATGCACAAACTGTTTTGAAGTGTTTTGGATGAGAAGCCTTTAGCCCTTAGATCGCAATATCTACGCAATATGTCCTTGAGTGGCCAAGCCAGAGCCCAGACATGAACCCGATCGAACATTTACAGGAACATTTACATCAACGGGGCTGTAGTGGAGCGAGTTTCAAGTTCCTTGGTTTCCACATCACCAACAAATGATCATGGTCCAAACACACAAAGACAGTCGTGAACGACAATGCTTTCCCCCTCAGGAGACCAAAAAGATTTAGAATGGGTCCCCAGATCCTCAAAAAGTTACACAGCTGCACCATCGAGAGCATCCAGACCGGTTGAACCACCACCTTGTATGACATCTGCTTGGCGTCCGACCGTAAGGTGCTACAGAGGGCCAAGCTTCCTGCCGTCCAGGACCTATATACTAGGCTGTGTCAAAGGAAGGCCCCAAAAATTGTTAAAGACGCCAGTCACCCAAGTCACAGTTTGTTCTCCCTGCTACCGCACGGCAAGTGGTACCGGAGCGCCAAGTGTAGGTCCAAAAGGCTATCAACGCATTGTCACTTTACCCCTACCTTCACGTACAAATTACCTCGACTAACCTGTACCCCCGCACTCTGACTCGGGACTGGTACCCCTTTGTGTTACCTTATTTCATTTTTATTCAGTCAACATTTTCCTAACTTTATTTCTTGAACTGCATTGCTGGTTAGGGCTTGTAACTTAGGGCTTCACGGTAAGGTCAACAACACCTGTTGTATTCGGCGCATGTGACAAATGATTTGATATGACATCTCTGGAGAGACCTAAAAATAGCTGTGCAGCGATGCTCCCCTTCCAACCTGACAGAGTTTGAGTGGATCTGCAGAGAAGAATGGGAGAATCTCCCCAAACACAGGTGTGCCAAGCTTGTAGCGTCATACCCAAGAAGACTCGCGGCTGTAATCGCTGCCAAACATGCTTCAACAAAGTACTGAGTAAAGTGTCTGAATACTTATGTAAATGTCATATTTATGGTGGTGGGGGGGATTTGTACATTTGGAAAAATGTAAAAAAAAAACTGTTTTGGCTTTGTCTTTATGGGGTATTGTGATGTCATTATGGGGTATTGTGATGTCATTATGGAGTATTGTGTGTATATTGATGAGGGAAAAACATAATTTAATCAATTTTAGAATAAGACTGTAACGTAACCAAATGTGGAAAAAGTGAAGGGGTCTGAATACTTTCAGAATGTACCGTATATCTCCTTGATACTTCAAAACCTTCTTCCTTATGATTCATTTTTTGACTGTCTTTTGACATTTCTGAATGTGATATTCAATGTGTTTCTATGGGCTATAGTAATCCAGGCCATATTCAATATTTAATATTTTTTGTTGTTGTTGTTATACCTAAAGGGGTCCTAAAATGTAAAATAAATTTGCCAACCCCCAATAGACCTTTAAGAATTAACCTTCTATGGCTTCCCGAGTGACGCAGCGGTCTAAGGCACTTAAGGCGTCAATACAGACCCGGGTTTACGACCGGGAGACCCATGAGGCGGCGCACAATTGACCCAGCACCGTCCGGGTTAGGGGAGGATTTGGCCGACCAAGATATCCTTGTCCTTTCGCACTCTAGTGACTCCTGTGGCGGGCCCGGGCACATGCACGCTGACACAGTCGCCAGTTGTGTCGTGTTTCCTCCGTCAGCTTGGTGCCGCTGGCTTCCGGGTTAAGTGAGCAGGGTGTCAAGAAGCAGTGCGGCTTGGCAGGGTCGTGTTTCGGAGTACTCATGGCTCTCGACCTTCGCCTCTTCTGAGTCCGTACAGGAATTGGAGCGATGGGACAGGACTGCACCTACCAATTGGTAGAGAAAGGGGTAAAAAGTCAATAAAACAATTATAATATAGTTTGGAGTAACATCGAAATTTGATGTATGGAGAAAAGTTTAAGTCTGCAGTGAGACTGAGCTTGTTGAACACAGTGCCCAACAATGTAGAAACTTAACTGATTAATGGGCTTCGGTTGTTTGCGTAGCAGCGAATCAGACTGAGGATGACTGTATCCCCAGATCATAGGCAGCCAATTCCTCCTGCTGATTGGTGCTGTAATGCTAATACAGGATTGGTCCTGTGGGAGCCGTGATAGACTTCAGTAGACTCCGGACATGATGATCCATTACATCACAGATCCCCAAAGGGATGTGGCTCTGTACACCTCGTCATTAGAGTGGATGGGGACACTGCAATAATTTGAATCATTTATTGATTTGACCTTATACATAAACCAAATCTACTGCATAATTTATTATCACCTTTTCACCTTTATTTAACCAGGTAGGCTAGTTAAGAACAAGTTCTCATTTGCAACTGCGACCTGGCCAAGATCTGGGAAATCATTTCATTGGGTTAAATTAAAGATACATTTGTGTTAGTTAGTTAGTAAGAAGTAGTCCCTATGTGACGTGTTCTTACCTTGTTAGTGGTGGTTATTCAGTTGGACTGTCGTGAAATGTGACAAGAGTTATTGCTGGTTCGTCTTGGGGTCTTTCGGAAATGTGTCCCAATGGGGTGAAGGCAAGTACAAGACTCAATCTGAGTAAAGATGTTATTAAATCACTGTCATGGATCAATAATGGTTTCAAATTAATTAAAACGCTGACCAAATTAATTGATTATCCTTTCCAAATGGGTTAGATGAGGGTATGAAAAGTCTCGGATGCAGTCGGTTGATTATACAGTAGTTGCATGGCAACAGGATTACAAACAGATATGCAACACAACACACACGTACAGAGACTGTGTCAACCAGGTCCCGTACACCTTTTAAAGAAGGGGAAGCAAAATAAATTCCCTTTGAATTAGATGTCACTCTTAATCTCTTTATTCGGTAGAGGAGGAGGTTGTGTATGATGTCTCCTAATCCCCCCGCCCTGATTGGGCCCCATGCGAAGCCGGCTGAATCGCAGGGCTTTGATCAGCTCCTGTTTGATGAGAGATATCGACAGACCTCATCTGACTCAGTGGACAGCAACACACTGAGCCAACCACCGCCGCACTCCACCTGCTCAAACCAACTGATGAGATTAAAAGGAAAGAAAATGGAAGGAAGGACGGACGGAATGAACATTGGTGAATGTGGATGAAAAAATAAACCCCCCCCAAAAAATATATATATATATATAAATAAAAAATAAGCTAGAATTAAGCTCTCTTGCTCCATCTATCAATTTCTCTTTCCATTTCTTAACTTCGTCCTCTCCCTCTTTTTTCTCTCCCCCTGCTCTTCCCCTCCTCTCTGTCTCACGAGCTGTGTTTCCTGACTCGCGCTACTAAAGGTTAATAATGATCTCCTGTGTGACTTTATAGGGAGGTCAAAGAGGAGCCTCTATGCTGACATCACATAACAGCCGTTGCTGTGTCTGAGGGACACTTCCTGAGGGGTTATCCTCCCCCATATCCCCCCCCCCCCGGTGACAATCTGACATTTAGACAGACTAATGATTCAGCATTTCCATAGGGCAGACCTGTGGTAGCGATGACAGGTGTTCCTTCTTACTTTGTATCCTGTAAAAGAGTCAAGCATTTAATCAATGGCTGTTTTAACCCAACAGGGGGAAAGGTGATACACAACCATCATTTGCTCTTGATCTAAAGTACGTGTTTTTGTTCCCCCTAGAGGAGCTAAGCGGTTTAATAGAGCTGTAATAAAAGTCACTGGTGCCATGATAAATCCAATTAAGATAAATTGACAAAGGAATATATCTGACACATCCATGGTTCCTGTAATCATGGTATACTGTACATTAAATGACTAATAGTGTAATAACTACTCTTCCAACAATATTATTTCTGTATGTTTCCAAGGTTTCTGTATTGTTTCCAAGGTTTCTGTATGTTTCCAAGGTTTCTGTATGTTTCCAAGGTTTCTGTATGTTTCCAAGGTTTCTGTATGTTTCTGTATGTTTCCAAGATTTCTGTATTGTTTCTGTATGTTTCCAAGGTTTCTGTATGTTTCCAAGGTTTCTGTATGTTTCCAAGGTTTCTGTATGTTTCTGTATGTTTCCAAGGTTTCTGTATTGTTTCCATGGTTTCTGTATTGTTTCCATGGTTTCTGTATTGTTTCCATGGTTTCTGTATTGTTTCCATGGTTTCTGTATGTTTCCAAGGTTTCTGTATGTTTCCAAGGTTTCTGTATGTTTCCAAGGTTTCTGTATGTTTCCAAGGTTTCTGTATTGTTTCCATGGTTTCTGTATGTTTCCAAGGTTTCTGTACATGCATTCATAGGTCAACAGGTTCAGAGACAGATACTCAGTGGGTAACTGTTTCAAATCTCTCTTGATCCTTGTATCTGTTCAAGTAGCCCTTTAAAGACTTGAATATGCCACAAAAAAAAGAAAATGGTGCTCGATGATACCCTTGAGAAAGGGAACCGGCCTGTCAGGAGAAATGTAGGTGTTCATGGAACAACACTCAATGGGCTTTCTGAGAAGAAGAACATCTTGAAACTGTCTGTAGTAGTGACACACACACACACACACACACACACACACACACACACACACACACACACACACACACACACACACACACACACACACACACCTAGGGGAGGGAGAAACAGTTACGGAGGCTGCTGTGTTGTTTTGTCGTGGCAGGGCCCTGTAGAGGAAATCACCCGTTCTGCACCTCTGTCTCCGTGGATGAATGAAAATGTGGCTGAAGTGTTTTTTTTCCAATTGGAGCAGATTGTCCTCTGAATACCAACGTTCCGATGTCTCGCCAACATTATTCATGTCCCGGCGTCTCGCCAACATTATTCATGTCGGGGGGCGAGAACAGAGAGGGGGATTACAATGTCCCGGTGTCTCGCCAACATTATTCATGTCGGGGGGGGGGCGAGAACAGAGAGGGGGATTACAACGTCCCGGTGTCTCGCCAACATTATTCATGTCAGGGGGGCGAGAACAGAGAGGGGGATTACAACGTCCCGGTGTCTCGCCAACATTATTCATGTCGGGGGGGGGGGGGGGGGGGGTGCGAGAACAGAGAGGGGGGATTACAATGTCCCGGTGTCTCGCCAACATTATTCATGTCGGGGGGGGGGCGAGAACAGAGAGGGGGATTACAACGTCCCGGTGTCTCGCCAACATTATTCATGTCAGGGGGGCGAGAACAGAGAGGGGGATTACAACGTCCCGGTGTCTCGCCAACATTATTCATGTCCCGGTGTCTCGCCAACATTATTCATGTCAGGGGGGCGAGAACAGAGAGGGGGATTACAACGTCCCGGTGTCTCGCCAACATTATTCATGTCGGGGGGGGGGGCGAGAACAGAGAGGGGGATTACAACGTCCCGGTGTCTCGCCAACATTATTCATGTCGGGGGGGGGGGGGGCGAGAACAGAGAGGGGGATTTACAACGTCCCGGTGTCTCGCCAACATTATTCATGTCGGGGGGGGGGGCGAGAACAGAGAGGGGGATTACAACGTCCCGGTGTCTCGCCAACATTATTCATGTCGGGGGGGCGAGAACAGAGAGGGGGATTACAACGTCCCGGTGTCTCGCCAACATTATTCATGTCGGGGGGGGGGGGCGAGACCAGAGAGGGGGATTACAACGTCCCGGTGTCTCGCCAACATTATTCATGTCGGGGGGGCGAGAACAGAGAGGGGGATTACAATGTCCCGGTGTCTCGCCAACATTATTCATGTCGGGGGGGGGGGGACGAGAACAGAGAGGGGGATTACAACGTCCCGGTGTCTCGCCAACATTTCATGTCGGGGGGGCGAGAACAGAGAGGGGGATTACAACGTCCCGGTGTCTCGCCAACATTATTCATGTCGGGGGGGGGGGCGAGAACAGAGAGGGGGATTACAACGTCCCGGTGTCTCGCCAACATTATTCATGTCGGGGGGGGGGGGGGCGAGAACAGAGAGGGGGATTACAACGTCCCGGTGTCTCGCCAACATTATTCATGTTGGGGGGGCGAGAACAGAGAGGGGGATTACAACGTCCCGGTGTCTCGCCAACATTATTCATGTCGGGGGGGCGAGAACAGAGAGGGGGATTACAACGTCCCGGTGTCTCGCCAACATTATTCATGTCGGGGGGGGGGGGGGGGGGGGTGCGAGAACAGAGAGGGGGATTACAACGTCCCGGTGTCTCGCCAACATTATTCATGTCCGGGGGGGGGCGAGAACAGAGAGGGGGATTACAACGTCCCGGTGTCTCGCCAACATTATCCATGTCGGGGGGGGGGGGGGGGGGGGCGAGAACAGAGAGGGGGATTACAACGTCCCGGTGTCTCGCCAACATTATTCATGTCGGGGGGGGGGGGGGGGGGTGCGAGAACAGAGAGGGGGATTACAACGTCCCGGTGTCTCGTCAACATTATTCATGTCGGGAGGGGGGGCGAGAACAGAGAGGGGGATTACAACGTCCCGGTGTCTCGCCAACATTATTCATGTCGGGGGGGGGGGGCGAGAACAGAGAGGGGGATTACAACGTCCCGGTGTCTCGCCAACATTATTCATGTCGGGGGGGCGAGAACAGAGAGGGGGATTTACAACGTCCCGGTGTCTCGCCAACATTATTCATGTCGGGGGGGGGGCGAGAACAGAGAGGGGGATTACAACGTCCCGGTGTCTCGCCAACATTATTCATGTCGGGGGGAGGGCGAGAACAGAGAGGGGGATTACAAATAAGTGAAATGAAATTCCCCCCAAAAATGCACTTGAGCGATGAGTACTGTAAAAGAGGGCCTGGGCATTGATTTATTTAATCCTCTAGTCGAATGATGGGTTTTCATATCTGAGAGGAAGGAGGATCAGGATTCTCAGAATATGATGATAAGGAAATGGATAAGAAGAAAATAAGGAATTAATTATCTTTAACTGCCAATATAGTAGACTAACATTTTTTCATTAGAAGTGATATGTTCCCTCTGTTTACAAATACTACATATAAACCAATTATTTCTCACTGAGAATCAAATGTGCCCATGACATGTTAAGATTATTGACCTCAACCAGAGGGGATGATTCCATCCAGTCTCCCCTATCACCCGTTGACCACGTTCAATATCACCCTCACCTGTTGGCCACGTTCAGTATCACCCATCACCTGTTGACCACTTTCAATATCACCCTCACCCGTTGACCACGTTCAATATCACCCTCACCTGTTGGCCACGTTCAGTATCACCCATCACCTGTTGACCACTTTCAATATCACCCTCACCCGTTGACCACGTTCAATATCACCCTCACCTGTTGGCCACGTTCAGTATCACCCATCACCTGTTGACCACTTTCAATATCACCCTCACCCGTTGACCACGTTCAATATCACCCTCACCTGTTGGCCACGTTCAATATCACCCATCACCTGTTGGCCACGTTCAATATCACCCATCACCTGTTGGCCACGTTCAATATCACCCATCACCTGTTGGCCACGTTCAATATCACCCATCACCTGTTGACCACGTTCAATATCACCCATCACCTGTTGGCCACGTTCAATATCACCCATCACCTGTTGACCACGTTCAATATCACCCATCACCTGTTGACCACGTTCAATATCTCCCATCACCTGTTAGCCACGTTCAATATCACCCATCACCTGTTGACCACGTTCAGTATCACCCATCACCTGTTGACCACGTTCAATATCACCCATCACCTGTTGGCCACGTTCAGTATCACCCATCACCTGTTGACCACGTTCAATATCACCCATCACCCGTTGACCACGTTCAATATCACCCTCACCTGTTGGCCACGTTCAATATCACCCTCACCTGTTGACCACGTTCAATATCACCCTCACCTGTTGACCACGTTCAATATCACCCTCACCTGTTGACCACGTTCAATATCACCCTCACCTGTTGACCACGTTCAATATCCCCCATCACCTGTTGACCACGTTCAATATCACCCATCACCTGTTGACCACGTTCAGTATCACCCATCACCTGTTGGCCACGTTCAGTATCACCCATCACCTGTTGGCCACGTTCAGTATCACCCATCACCCATTAGCCACATTCAGTATCACCCATCACCCGTTGGCCACGTTCAGTATTACCCATCACCCGTTGGCCACGTTCAGTATCATCCATCACCTCAAATCAAATGTAATGTAATTGGTCACATACACGTGTTTAGCAGATGTTATTGGTCACATACACGTGTTTAACAGATGTTATTGGTCACATGCACGTGTTTAGCAGATGTTATTGTCGGTGTAGCGAAATGCTTGTGTTTCTAGCTCCGACAGTGCAGTAATATCTAACAAGTAATATCTAACAATTTTACAACATACAGTTGAAGTCGGAAGTTTACATGCACTTGGTTGGAGTCATTAAAACTTGTTTTTCAACCACTCCACAAATTTCTTGTTAACAAACTGTAGTTTTGGCAAGTCGGTTAGGACATCTACTTTGCGCGTGACACAAGTAATTTTTCCAACAGCTGTTTACAGACAGATTATTTCACTTATTATTCACTGTATCACAATTCCAGGGTGTCAGAAGTGTACATACACTAAGTTGACTGTGCCTTTAAACAGCTTGGAAAATTCCAGAAAATTAGTCAGTTGGAGGTGTACCTGTGGATGTATTTCAAGGCCTACCTTCAAACTCAGTGCCTCTTTGCTTGACATCATGGGAAAATCAAAAGAAATCTGCAAAGACATCTGATAAAAATTGTAGATCTCCACACGTCTGGTTCATCCTTGGGAGCAATTTCCAAAACGCCTGAAGGTACCACGTTCATCTCTACAAACAATATGACCATGTGACAATACAGGCGTCATACCACTCAGGGAGGAGACGCGTTCTGTCTCCTAGAGATGAACATACTTTGGTGTGAAAAGTGCAAATCAACCCAGAACAACAGCAAAGGACATTACAAAGATGCTGGAGGAAACAGGTACAAAATAATCTGTATCCACTGTAAAACGAGTCCTATATCAACATAACCTGAAAGGCCGCTCAGCAAAGAAGAAGCCACTGCTCCAAAACCGCCATAAAAAAGCCAGACTACAGTTTGCAACTGCACAAAGGGACAAAGTTCGTACTTTTTGGATGTCCTCTGGTCTGATGAAACAAAAACAGAACTGTTTGGCGACAATGACCATCGTTAGGTTTGGAGGGAAAAGGGGGAGGCTTACAAGCCGAGGAACACCATCCCAACTGTGAAGCACGGGGGTGGCAGCAACATGTTGTGGGGGTGCTTTGCTGCAGGAGGGCCTGGTGCACTTCACAAAATAGATGGCATCATGAGGAAAGAAAATTATGTGGATATATTGAAGCAACATCTCAAGATATCAGTCAGGAAGTTAAAGCTTGGTCTCAAATGGGTCTTCCAAATGGACAATGACCCCAAGCATATACTTCCAAAGTTGTGGCAAAATGGCTTAAGGACAACAAAGTCAATGTATTGGAATGGCCATCACAAAGCCCTGACCTCAATACTATAGAAAACGTGTGGGCAGAACTGAAAAAGCATGTGTGAGCAAGGAGGCCTACAAACCTGACAATTACACCAGCTCTGTCAGGAGGAATGGGCCAAAATTTACCCAACTTATTGTGGGAAGCTTGTGGAAGGCTACCCGAAACGTTTGACCCGAAAAATTTGACCCAACTTAAAAATGTTAAAGGCAATGCTACCAAATACTAATTGAGAAAAACTGAGTTTAAATGTATTTAGCTAAGGTGTATGTAAACTTCCAACTGTATACCCAATATACACAAATGTAAGTAAAGGGATGGAATTTAGAGCATATAAATATATGGACGAGCAATGTCAGAGCAGCACTAGAATAGAATATAATAGAATCCTGTATATGCATATGAGATGAGAAATGCAAGTGAATAGTGTTCCATTTACTGAAGTTGCCAGTGATTTCAATTCTATGTATATAGGTCCCATCGATGTATAGGTCCCATCGATGTGGGTAGCGGGGTGCTCCCTCTGCTGTTTCCTGAAGTCCATAATCATCTCCTTTGTTTTGTTGACGTTGAGTGAGAGGTGATTTTCCTGTCACCACACTCCCTGAGACCTCACCTCTTCCCTGTAGGCTGTCTCATCATTGTTGGTAATCAAGCCTACTACTGTTGTGTCGTCTTCAAAATGGATGATTGAGTTGGAGGACTGCGGGGCCACGCAGTCATGGTTGAACAGGGAATACTGGAGGGGGCTGAGCACACACCCTTGTGGGGCCCCAGTGTTGAGGATCAGCAACATGGAGGTGTTGTTTCCTACCTTCACCACCTGGGGGCGGCCCGTCAGGAAGTCCAGGACCCAGTTGCACAGGGCGGGGTTCAGACCAAGGGCCCCAAGCTTAATGACGAGCTTGGAGGGTACTATGGTCAATGAACAGCATTATTACATATGTATTTCTCTTGTCCAGGTGGGATAGGGAAATGTGCAGTGTGATTGCGATTGCATCGTCTGTGGATCTATTGAAGTGGGCCTATGGTGACAGGTAAGGTAAAGGTGATAGGATCCTTGTCTCTCAATGCACATTATGATGACAGAAGTAAGTGCTAATGTGCAATATTATTTTAGTTCAGTTACTTTTGCTTTCTTAGGTACAGGAATAATGGTGGCCATCTTGAAGCATGTGGGGACAACACACTGGGAGAGATTGAATATGTCCATAAACACACCGGCCAGCTGGTCTGCGCATGCTTTGAGGACACGGCTAGGGATGCCGTCTAGGCCAGCAGCCTTGCAAGGGTTAACACGCTTAAGTGTCTTACTCACATCGGCCATGGAGAAGGAGAGCCCACAGTCCTTGGCAGTGGGCCGCATTGGTGGCACTGTGTTATCCTCAAAGCGGGCGAAGAAGGTGTTTAGCTTGTCCAGAAGCAAGACGTTGGTGTCCGCGATGTGGCTTGTTTTCCTTTTGTAGTCCGATGATTGTCTGTATACCCTGCCACATTCGTCCCTGCCACATTCGTTGAATTGCGACTCCACTTTGTCTCCATACTGACATTCTGCCTGCTTGATAGCCTTGCGGAGAGAATAACTACACTGTTTGTTTTCTGCCATATTCCCTGTCAGCTTGCCATGCTTAAATAAGGTGGTTCGCACTTTCAGATTTACGCGAATGCTGCCATCTATCCGCGGTTTCTCGTTAAGGTAGGATTTAATAGTCACAGTGTGTACAACATCTAATATACACTTCCTGATAAACTCAGTCACCGTATCAGTATAATCATCAATGTTATTATCGGAGGCTACCCGGGACATATCCCAGTCCGCGTGATCAAAACAATCTTGAATCGTGGATTCCGATTGGTCAGAACAGCGTTGAATAGTCCTTAGCACGGGTACTTCCTGTTTGAGTTTCTGCCTATAGGAAGCGAGGAACAAAATGGAGTCATGGTCAGATTTACCAAAAGGAGGGTGGGGGAGGGCCTTGTAGGCATCCCGAAAGTTGGAGTATCAGTGGTCGAGTATTTTAGCTACAGTCAATGTGCAAATAGAACTTCTGCAGCCTTATTCTCATGTTTACTTTGTAAAAATCCCCAATTACAATTAATATATCCTCAGGATATGTGGTTTCTGCATAAAGTCCAGTGAAGTTCTTTGAGTGCTGACATGGTATCGGCTTGAAGGGGGATATACACGGCTATGACTATAACCAAAGATAATTTGCTTGGGAGATAATACGGTTGGCATTTATTTGAGATATTCTAGGTCGGGTGAACAAAAGGACTTGAGTTCCTGTATGTTATCACAATCACACCATGAGTCGTTAGTCATGAAACATACACCCCACCCTTCTTCTTCCCGTAGAGATATTTATTCCTGTCTGAGTGATGAACTGAGAACCCAACTGGCTGGATGTACTCAGGCAGTATATCACGAGAGAACCATGTTTCCCTGAAACAGAGTACGTTACAATCCCTGATGTTTCTCTGGAAAGGAATCCTCCCCCTGAGTTCGTCGACTTTATTATCCAGAGACTGAATAATAGCGAGTAATGTACTCGGAAGCGGTGGGTGGTGTGTGCGCTTCCTAAGTCGGACTAGAAGACCACTCAGAGTACCTCTCCTTTGCCGGCGGTGTATTGGGTTGGCCTGTGGAATCAGTTCAATGGCCCTGGGGGGTGCGAACAAAGGATCCTATTCGAGAAATTCGTATTCCTGGTTGTAATGCTGGTAGTGCAGGTGAGTTACTGCCACTCTGATATTCAATAGTTGTTCCCGGCTGTATGTAATAACACAAAACAAATTCTGGGCTAATAACGTAAGAATTTATACATAAAAAAAACGAAATACTGCAAAGTTTCCTAAGAGCTAGAAGCTTGATAGCCCTCTCTGTCGGCGCCATTTTCATTTTCATACACCTGTTGACCACTTTCAGTATCACCCATCACCTGTTGGCCACGTTCAGTATCAAACATCATGTGAATGGGCTAATTGATGTGTGTGTAATACAGTGGCGACCAGTCTTTCAGGGCAGGTGGGGCAGCCTGTTTTGAGCCCCACCTGTTTAGCTTAACCTTTCTGATCTCCCCATCCCGGATCCGGGATCGTGAATACAGACTCAAGCTCATTACCATAACGCAACGTTAACTATTCATGAAAATCGCAAATGAAATGAAATAAATATGCTAGCTCTCAAGCTTAGCCTTTTGTTAACAACACTGTCATCTCAGATTTTCAAAATATGCTTCTCAACCATTGCAAAACAAGCATTTGTGTAACAGTATTGATGGCTAACGTAGCATTTAGCATTAGCATTCAGCTGGCAACATTTACACAAAAAAACAGAAAAGCATTCAAATAAAATCATTTACCTTTGAAGAACTTCAGATGTTTTCAATGAGGAGACTCTCAGATAGCAAATGTTCAGTTTTTCCTGAAAGATTATTTGTTTAGGACAAATCGCTCCGTTTTCTGCGTCACGTTTAGCTATGAAAAAACCCCTGTATCCAGGATTGTGTAAATCTATCAGCAAGCTCATTAGCATAACACAACGTTAACTATTTATGAAAATCGCAAATGAAATGAAATAAATATGCCATCTCTCAAGCTTAGCCTTTTGTAAACAACACTGTCATCTCAGATTTTCAAAATATGCTTCTCAACCATAGGAAAACAATCATTTGTGTAAAAGTAGCTAGCTAGCGTTAGCATTTAGCGTTAGCATTTAGCGTTAGCATTAGCGTTAGCATCCAGCACGCAACATTAACAAAAACATAAAAGCCTTCAAATAAAATCATTTACCTTTGAAGAACTTCTGATGTTTTCAATGAGGATACTCTCAGTTAGATAGCAGATGCTCAGTTTTTCCAAAAAGATTCCTTGTGTATTAGAAATAGCTCCGTTTTATACATCATATTTGGCTACCAAAAAAAATCAGAAAATTCAGTCCTCAAAACGCGAACTTTTTTCCAAATTAACTCCATAATATCGACTGAAAACATGGCAAATGTTGTTTAGAATCAATCATCAAGGTATTTTTCACATATCTCTTCATTGATACATCGTTCTTGGACACATGCTTTCTCCCCTGAATCAAATGGTAAAGTAGAAGCAGCTGGCAATTGCGCACCGAATTCGACGCAGGACACCAGGCGGACACTTGGAAAATGTAGTCTCTTATGGTCAATCTTCCAATGATATGCCTACAAATACGTCACAATGCTGCTAAGACCTTGGGCGAACGACAGAAAGTGTAGGCTCATTTCTTGCGCAATCACAGCCATATAAGGAGACAATGGAAAACAGAGCTTCAGAAATTCTGCTAATTCCTGGTTGATGCATCATCTTGGTTTCGCCTGTAGAATGAGTTCTGGGGCACTTACAGACAAAATCTTTGCAGATTCTGAAACTTCAGAGTGTTTTCCTTCCAAAACTGTCAAGAATATGCATAGTCGAGCATCTTTTAGTGACAAAATATCGCGCTTAAAACGGGAACGTTTTTTATCCAAAAATGAAATAGCGCCCCTAGAGCTCTAACAGGTTAAACAAAAAATTTAAACATTTGTTGTTGCCTGTTTTGCATGTTATTTTGGCATTAATACGTATCACATACCAGTTTGCAAACTATGTACAGAAGAATCTTTGAATTAATAAAGCCACGTACAAAAGTTGTCTCTATTTTGCATTATTGAGGAGGGCAACTCCAAAATGCAGGAGTTTCAGCCTAGCTCAGTGCTTTCTGTAGGGGTTGGTAATGTTCTCTAATTGCACAATGATTGCACAATGATTGGCTCAATGTTCTGTCACTCATGGGGACACTAAGTCACCACAACATCTATGAGGTGAGCTTGAAAATTCAAGCTCTTGGGTGCTGCCATAGATTTACATTATAAGTGCCCATCAAGGAAGGCTCAAGTTCATTGGCCACAGATAAAATGATGACAAATCAAGTTTTATCTACTGTAGCTTTGATTGTACTGATCATGTCAACATCATACTTTCAAAATCTTAGCTAGCAATCATACTTTCAAAATCTTAGCTAGCAATGTAGACGAGCCGCCACGATAATGAATCAAGTCGAAAATCTACTGGGAAGTCCTTTTCAATTCTTGTCATATGAAAATAAATTATAGGTGTAACGTATCTGTGCTCATCGGCCATTGGACAATAACATTATACAACAGGTTGGATATTGCAAATTCAATAATGAGTGGTTTGGAAGGAATCAGTGGCTAACTGCAAGCTTTGCAAAGCAATCACTAGCCTGCTATTCAGGGGAGAGGTTGTGTGGTCCAAGTCTGGGTCTCTTTTCCAAGCTTACAAGGATAAACATTCACTCGCAACACAACATGGGCCAGAAAAGGTTGAATGCATTGGTCATGCTGTCAATCCAGCATGACTTCTGCCTCGTTCAAAACAACTGGAAACTCAGAACTGGGAAATCTCAGACTTCAGTGAATTCGAGACTGGGAACTCTGAAAAGTTCTGACTATTACTGCTCAGGACAAGACCCAGATGCAGAAAGATTGAAATAACAAAAATGTATTTACAAAATGGGGGGGGGGGGGGGGGGGGGGCAGGCAGAGGTCAGTAATCCAGAGCAGAGTCCGAGAGGTAAAGAATGGCCGGCAGGCTCAGAGTCAGGGCAGGCAGGGGTCAGTAATCCAGGGCAGTGTCAGACAGGTACAGAACGGAAGGCAGGCTCAGGGTCAGGGCAGGCAGGGGTCAGTAATCCAGAGCAAAGTCCGAGAGGTAAAGAATGGCCGGCAGGATCAGAGTCAGGGCAGGCAGAATGGTCAGTAATCCAGGGCAGTGTCAGACAGGTACAGAACGGCAGGCAGGCTCAGGGTCAGGGCAGGCAGAGGTCAGTAATCCAGGGTAGAGTCAGACAGGTACAGAACGGCAGGCAGCCTCAGGGTCAGGGCAGGCAGAGGTCAGTAATCCAGGGCAGTGTCAGACAGGTACAGAACTGCAGGCAGGCTCAGGGACTAGTGAGAAACCAGGAGTACGGGAAAAAAACTGGTAGACTTGTTTAGACAAGACAAACGGGCAAAAGACAAACAGAGAACACAGGTATAAATACATCGATGATAATTGGGAAGATGGGCGACACCTGGAGCGGGGTGGAGACAAGCACAAATATTGGTGAAACAGATCAGGGTGGGAAACCAACTGGGAAAATACATTTTGAACACTCATCCAACTCATAATTTCAAGTCGGAAACTCTGGCGTTTTTCTAGAGCTCCGACTTGAAGATCACTGACGTTATGATTTTTTTTTTTAAATCAGAGTTCCCAGTTGTCATAAAAGCACCATAAATCCAGAGAATGCCAGACTTTGATGAGTAAGTTTGATGACAAAATTTGCCCACAGGAAGAACCGCCGCGCCACCTTCCTGTTCAAGTGAGCACAGCACAACAAGTTGAGTCCAAAAATGTCTTGTATGCTGCTGCATAAATTATGTAATATACCAGGGAAATATGTGTACTGTAGCTAAGAAAATAATACTAAGTGTATGTTGTTAGTAGCCCATGTGCCTCACTCTAATAAGTGGATCCCTTTCCCCCTCATAACTTAGACTACTGTTATGACTTGGTGGTGCACATGTAGCCTATAACCTGTTTTATAGAAATGTAATCATTTAATATTGTAAGAGATATCATTGTATGCTTGTATGCCCCCTTTATTTATCCTACGGTTCTGACACGGTGTACAGGGAGAGTTAATTGTTATCTGATTAATTTAATCGGGAGCAATTAAACATCGATAGTTGATTCGATAAATACCAGTCATCAGATTAATGAAAGTAAAGTCACGACACAAGACTACGCTGATAGCCAGGTGTAGCGGAGGTAAGGATTCACACCATGGTGCTGAAAAGAAAGCTCTGCTGTTGACACAGCTTTATGTAGGTCCTAACAGTTTGTGGGCACCGTTTGTCACCATTATAGTGCAATGAATGTATTGTTTAGTGTTGTGTAGTGGCTTTGCTGGCATGTATCAAACCATTTGTAATTGTTTTTACACCACCTAGATTTGCTAAAATTACTGCTGGTGTAATATAGCAATTACTGAGCTGCGTAATTACACAGAGCAACGTCCTGGTAACTGAGCATGTAAGTGAGCAGTTGCAGGTTAATGCGACGGACATATCACACACAGCAGGTTATTCCAGGGTACTCATGCTGAAGACATGATGCCTACTGTCATTCTTTTCTTCAATGGCTACGGTGACAATCCGTGAGTCGGGAATGATTCATACAAAAAACATGGGTTCATCTCAGCAAAAAACCCACGCAACCACGTGACAAATAACATTTGATTTGATGAAGAAATGTTACTTAATTAAGCTTTTTATAAAGTGTGAAAGGAAATCTGAACACCATTCTGTAGCATAGCGTATATTCCAGCACTTTAACACTAGAACCACTAAAGCAGTCATTTTGACTGTTCATTATTATTTTGTATTACTCTGCCGTTTATAAAAATCATGTGACCCTCCGTCCTTTACTTTTTCAGAATAAGCTATACAACACACTGCCGTTGTCACAATCTTAATATCACAAACAGAACTGGAGTTTTTCAGAGGGCATGTCATTTTTGAATTGTTTTGCCCATTGTCCCTCCTTCTCCCAGACAGTAGGGCATGCTCCACTCCTTCTCCCAGACAGTAGGGCATGCTCCACTCCTTCTCCCAGACAGTAGAGCATGCTCCACTCCTTCTCCCAGACAGTAGGGCATGCTCCACTCCTTCTCCCAGACAGTAGGACATGCTCCACACCTTCTCCCAGACAGTAGGACATGCTCCACTCCTTCTCCCAGACAGTAGGGCATGCTCCACTCCTTCTCCCAGACAGTAGGGCATGCGCCACTCCTTCTCCCAGACAGTAGGGCATGCTCCACTCCTTCTCCCAGACAGTAGGGCATGCTCCACTCCTTCTCCCAGACAGTAGGGCATGCTCCACTCCTTCTCACAGACAGTAGAGCATGCTCCACTCCTTCTCTCAGACAGTAGGACATGCTCCACTCTTTCTCCCAGACAGTAGGACCTGCTCCACTCCATCTCCCAGACAGTAGGGCATGCTCCACTCCTTCTCCCAGACAGTAGGGCATGCTCCACTCCTTCTCCCAGACAGTAGGGCATGCTCCACTCCTTCTCCCAGACAGTAGGACATGCTCCACACCTTCTCCCAGACAGTAGGACATGCTCCACACCTTCTCCCAGACAGTACGACCTGCTCCACTCCTTCTCCCAGACAGTAGGACATGCTCCACTCCATCTCCCAGACAGTAGGGCATGCTCCACTCCTTCTCCCAGACAGTAGAGCATGCTCCACTCCTTCTCCCAGACAGTAGGACATGCTCCACACCTTCTCCCAGACAGTAGGGCATGCTCCACTCCTTCTCCCAGACAGTAGGGCATGCTCCACTCCTTCTCCCAGACAGTAGAGCATGCTCCACTCCTTCTCCCAGACAGTAGGACATGCTCCACACCTTCTCCCAGACAGTAAGGCATGCTCCACTCCTTCTCCCAGACAGTAGGGCATGCTCCACTCCTTCTCCCAGACAGTAGGGCATGCTCCACTCCTTCTCCCAGACAGTAGAGCATGCTCCACTCCTTCTCCCAGACAGTAGGACATGCTCCACACCTTCTCCCAGACAGTAGGGCATGCTCCACTCCTTCTCCCAGACAGTAGGGCATGCTCCACTCCTTCTCCCAGACAGTAGGGCATGCTCCACTCCTTCTCCCAGACAGTAGGGCATGCTCCACTCCTTCTCCCAGACAGTAGGGCATGCTCCACTCCTTCTCCCAGACAGTAGGACATGCTCCACTCCTTCTCTCAGACAGTAGGACATGCTCCACACCTTCTCCCAGACAGTAGGGCATGCTCCA
Organism: Oncorhynchus mykiss; assembly: GCF_057628025.1. NCBI lineage: Eukaryota > Metazoa > Chordata > Actinopteri > Salmoniformes > Salmonidae > Oncorhynchus > Oncorhynchus mykiss. Next base: position 8,153,093 of record NC_143036.1, on the reverse strand, counting down.
CTCCTTCTCCCAGACAGTAGGGCATGCTCCACTCCCAGACAGTAGGGCATGCTCCACTCCCAGAGAGTAGGACATGCTCCACTCCTTCTCCCGACAGTGGAATGTGTCTTGCACAGTTGATAATCACCTCTATAATTGCCTCGAAGCTGAACCTAAACTACTGTATACCGAAACTAATTTCAATCATATAATAACAAATTAAATAAATTAAGTAAAAGTATGATGAGGAGAAAGGGGGAGAATGTGTGAGTTGATGAGTGAGGGGAAGTGAACAATGTATAATTATATCATCAGCAATTGTGTACATTATATTGTATTGATCTGTTCTACTTATAATCTCAAAATCTGTAAGGATCGACGCTGGAGACGAGAAGCAGGTACAGGGAGAGAGCATTTAATAACCACAGACAGGAACAGAATACGGATGGCGTCTGGACAGGGGAAATGGAAACGACCATAACGCTGACACGGGGAGGAAACAGAGGAAACAGACAGATATAGGGAAGGTAATCAAAACGTGATGGCATCAGTCAGGAAACGCATCCAACCACGATGTATACTGGTGAGATTGTCTAGCTAGCTACATTCTAATGAGCGCTGATGCGCGTAATGATGGTGACAGGTGTGCGTAATGAAAGGCAGCCTGGCACCCTCGAACGCCAGAGAGGGACAGCGGGAGCATGCATGACAAAATGGTAAAATGGTATGTACCCTATATCAGTCCACCGAATGCAAGCAGTTTTATCAGTCTACTCTGGCCTACTAGGACTACAAAGTGAGAGTGTGTGCAATTTACAATGGCAAGAAGATGAAGACGAATGGAGGCCACATGCTGTGTCTGCGCTGCTACAAGATCAGAATGAAAACGACTCCGACGGCGGTGAATAGATAAATCATGACATGTCTAATGATTATTCTACTGATTCTGAGCCTCAGACTGAATAACCTACACCTCCGAGGCCTAAGCGCAAAAAAAAGACAGCGCAAGTGCCAGTGCCCCTACCAAATGAAACCGTGAGACGGAAGAGAGGAAGGGATGTCACCGTTTAGATAGAACAAGCCAGTGACAATTCTACGGGCTTCATTATCAGCACGACATGTAATCACTGAGAGAGCTCCTACATCTCAAGCTAAAAAAAATACATCAGCAATACACTCGCTAGCTTTTGTTGTTTGTGACATGGACATGCTCCAGCATTCAGGGATTGTACTTTGGCTTAGAGCCAATTTATGCTTGATCCGAAAATGTGGTCGGAGGCGCGGTATGCCGGGTGTGACGAAATTGCGAAGCCTCTGGAGGAACGCATAGGCCAAATTGAGCTCTGTACCGCATCGCCGTGCCCCTCTCAAACATTGTAACAATACCACGGGCTCTGTATAGACACCAGCAACCCAAGTCATAGACTGGTCTCTCTGCTTCCGCACGGCAAACGGTACCGAAGTGCCAAGTCTAGGTCCAAGAGGCTTCTAAACAGCTTCTACCCCCAAGCCATAAGACTGCTGAACACCTAATCAAATGGCTACCCAGACTATTTAAATTGTTCCCCCCTCCCCCTCATTTATACCGATGCTAGTCTCTGTTGTTATCTATGCATAGTCACTTTAATAACTCTACCTACATGTACATACTACTTCAACAAACCAGTGCCCCCGCACATAGACTCTGTACCGGTACCCCCTGTATATAGTCTCCACATCAACTCTGTACCGGTACCCCCTGTATATAGTCTCCACATTGACTCTGTACCGGTACCCCCTCTATATAGTCTCCACATTGGCTCTGTACCGGTACCCCCTGTATATAGCCTCCACATTGACTCTGTACCGGTACCCCCTGTATATAGTCTCCACATTGACTCTGTACCAGTATCCCCTCTATATAGCCTCCACATTGACTCTGTACCAGTACCCCCTCTATATAGCCTCCACATTGACTCTGTACCAGTACCCCCTGTATATAGCCTCCACATTGACTCTGTACCGGTACCCCCTAAGCATACAGCCAAGATAACGCAGGAGTGTCTTCGGGACCCATCTCTGATTGTCCTTGAGTGGCTCAGTCAGAGCCCAGACTTGAACCGAATCGAACGTCTCTGGAGAGACCTGAAAAAAGCTGTGCAGCGATGCTCCCCATCCAAACTGACAGCGCTTGAGAGAATCTGCAGAGAAGAATGGGAGAAACTCCCCAAATACAGCTGTGCCAAGCTTGTAGCGTCCTACCCAAGAAGCCGCGAGGCTATAATCGCTGCCAAAGGTGCTTCAACAAAATACTGAGTTAATAACCTGTTGAATCTAGGGGGCACTATTTTCATTTTGGGAAAAATAACGTTCCCAAAGTAAACGGGCTATTTTGTCAGGACAAGATGCTAGAATATGCATATAATTGACAGCTTAGGATAAAAAAACTCTAAAGTTTCCAAAACTGTAAAAATATTGTCTGTGAGTATAACAGAACTGATCTTGCAGGCGAAAGCCTGAGAAAAATCCAATCAGGGAGGGACTCTTTTTTAGAAAGCTCTGCGTTCCTATGCGTCCCTATTGAGCAGTGAATGAAATATCAACCAGATTTATTTTTCTATGGCTTCCCTAATGTGCCTAGTATCACAATACATAGTTTCAGGCTTTTATTTTGAAAAATTAGCCTGAACGTCAACATTACGTCAGTGGTCAGCTGGAGGCTCTCAGAGTGTTTTGTGCGTAAAAGACAAATGCGGCCATTGTTTCTCTCTTTCCTACTAGGAAGCCACCAGTCCCGGTTGATATATTATCGAATAGATATTTGAAAAATACCTTGAGGATTGATTATAACCAAGTTTGCCATGTTTCTGTCGATTTTTCGTGACCGCAATTTCGGGTCGAATTCTCAGCCAAATGTGAAGAACTAACGGAGTTATTTCGGCTACAAAAATAATATTTTTGGAAAAAAAGGAACATTTGCTATCTAACTGGCAGTCTCGTGAGTAAAAACATCTGAAGCTCATCAAAGGTAAACAATTTAATTTGATTGCTTTTCTGATTTTCGTGACCAGGTTGCCTGCTGCTAACTGGACATAATGCTATGCTAGGCTATCGATAAACTTACACAAATGCTTGTCTTGCTTTGGCTGTAAAGCATCATTTCAAAGTCTGAGATGACAGGGTGATTAACAAAAGGCTAAACTGTGTTTCACTATATTTCACTTGTGATTTTCATGAATATGAATATTTTCTAGTAATATTTATGTCCGTTGCGTCCCGGATCCGGAATGGGTAGATTCAAGAGGGGTCTGAATAATTATGTAAATGTAATATTTCATTAGCCAATCATGTCTAGCAGGAAGGTTGCTCACTTTTTCTGTGGTTAAACCAACTGGGCTCGTAATTTAACAATTTTATTCGTATTTACAAATGACATACACATGCACATGAAAGTTCACATGTCCCAGAAGACATTTCTGCCAAAAAAAATGCATTTTGTATATAGAAATATTTTTTACCTTCAAACAGCTCTCACGTGAAGTCATGACTTGTGACATAGCCTAGCATCCAGAATCAGGTCACAAATGTCTAAAAAAACGGCTTTTTGCTTTGTCATTATGGGGTATTGTGTGTAGATTGATGGGGGGGGGGGGGGGGGCAGAAAACAATTTAATACATTTTAGAATAAGACTGTAATGTCACAAAATGTGGAAAAAGTCAAGGGGTCTGAATACTTTACCGAATTAACTGTACAATTCCATTGAACAGCTTCCCCAAATCCCAGACTGTAGTTTCAATAGTGCCAAGCCCCTCAGGCAAATCACACGTCACTCTCTCTGCCGGTGTTTGGTTGTTTGTTGGTGAAACGGAATCGTGTCCATTTTTTATTAAGCGGAGTCACGGTGTCGTGCTGTCGTTATTAATGATCACGCATGGTGTTGCTATATGATCAGCTGAATAGGACACAATCTGAAGTATGACCTCACACGTAATGAGAAAATCAATATAGTGTGCGTCGTGTAGAGGTGGGGTCGATCAGTATCAAATAGGTTTAAAATTATTCGAGCTTGCTATCCTACCTTTGGGAAATTAGCTACGGTGGTTAGAGTATTATTGCGTATACATTTGAATCTTTGCATTGATTTACAGCGTAATTCCAAAATATACAAAAATTCATTAAACCCCCCCAAAAAATCTATGACTCCTTCAGTGTATTGATCCGAACAGAACTGCTGTCTCATATTTACCAGTTTCCTCATAAGATTTACAGTACATGCATATCCAGGGAACATTCACACGTTCACTCATAGCATGGGGATATATCAAACAACTACAACTGGTTTGAACACAGCAGGTGTTCATTACGGAAATCAATCTATTGATAATGGATGAAAGTCTCCCTTTAACTAGTCTCCCTTTAACAAGTCTCCCTTTAACTAGTTTCCCTTTAACTAGTCTCCCTTTAACTAGTCTCCTTTTAACTAGTCTCCCTTTAACTAGTCTCCCTTTAACTAGTTTCCCTTTAACTAGTCTCCCTTTAACTAGTCTCCCTTTAACTAGTCTCCCTTTAACTAGTCTCCCTTTAACAAGTCTCCCTTTAACTAGTTTCCCTTTAACTAGTCTCCCTTTAACTAGTCACCCTTTAACTAGTCTCCCTTTAACTAGTCTCCCCATGTGTGGTGATCAGGGGAATGCTGAATCCTCCATTCTTTAAAGATGAGTGTGTATCCTAAATGTCAGCCTATTCTCTACATAAGGCGCTATTTTGGTAAAAAAAAAAAAAAAAAAGTAGTGCCTTAACTATGGAATATACATAGTTAACACGTTCTACTGTAAATCAAATTAAATAAAATGTTATTGGTCACATACACATGCTTAGCAGATGTTAATGCGAGTGTAGCGAAATGCGTGCGCTTCTAGTTCCGACAATGCAGTAATAACCAACAAGTAATCTACCTAACAATTTCACAACAACTACCTTATACACACACACAAGTGTAAAGGAATGAATAAGAAAATGTACATAAAAAAATACATGAATGAGTGATGGTATAGAACAGCATAGGCAAGATGCAGTGGATGGTATTGAGTACAGTATATACAGAGCCTTGCGAAAGTATTCGGCCCCCTTGAACTTTGCGACCTTTTGCCACATTTCAGGCTTCAAACATAAAGATATAAAACTGTACTTTTTTGTGAAGAATCAACAACAAGTGGGACACAATCATGAAGTGGAACGACATTTATTGGATATTTCAAACTTTTTTAAAAAATCAAAAACTGAAAAATTGGGCGTGCAAAATTATTCAGCCCCCTTAAGTTAATACTTTGTAGCGCCACCTTTTGCTGCGAATACAGCTGTAAGTCGCTTGGGGTATGTCTCTATCAGTTTTGCACATCGAGAGACTGACATTTTTTCCCATTCCTCCTTGCAAAACAGCTCGAGCTCAGTGAGGTTGGATGGAGAGCATTTGTGAACAGCAGTTTTCAGTTCTTTCCACAGATTCTCAATTGGATTCAGGTCTGGACTTTGACTTGGCCATTCTAACACCTGGATATGTTTATTTTTGAACCATTCCATTGTAGATTTTGCTTTATGTTTTGGATCATTGTCCTGTTGGAAGACAAATCTCCGTCCCATTCTCAGGTCTTTTGCAGACTCCATCAGGTTTTCTTCCAGAATGGTCCTGTATTTGGCTCCATCCATCTTCCCATCAATTTTAACCATCTTCCCTGTCCCTGCTGAAGAAAAGCAGGCCCAAACCATGATGCTGCCACCACCATGTTTGACAGTGGGGATGGTGTGTTCATTGTGATGAGATGTGTTGCTTTTACGCCAAACATAACGTTTTGCATTGTTGCCAAAAAGTTCAGTTTTGGTTTCATCTGACCAGAGCACCTTCTTCCACATGTTTGGTGTGTCTCCCAGGTGGCTTGTGGCAAACTTTAAACAACCTTTTTATGGATATCTTTAAGAAATGGCTTTCTTCTTGCCACTCTTCCATAAAGGCCAGATTTGTGCAATATACGACTGATTGTTGTCCTATGGACAGAGTCTCCCACCTCAGCTGTAGATCTTTGCAGTTCATCCAGAGTGATCATGGGCCTCTTGGCTGCATCTCTGATCAGTCTTCTCCTTGTATGAGCTGAAAGTTTAGAGGGACGGCCAGGTCTTGGTAGATTTGCAGTGGTCTGATACTCCTTCCATTTCAATATTATCGCTTGCACAGTGCTCCTTGGGATGTTTAAAGCTTGGGAAATCTTTTTGTATCCATATCCGACTTTAAACTTCTTCACAACAGTATCTCGGCCCTGCCTGGTGTGTTCCTTGTTTCTTCATGATGCTCTCTGCGCTTTTAACGGACCTCTGAGACTATCACAGTGCAGGTGCATTTATACGGAGACTTGATTACACATAGGTGGATTGTATTTATCATCATTAGTCATTTAGGTCAACACTGAACTTCTGGAGAGAGTTTGCTGCACTGAAAGTAAAGGGGCTGAATAATTTTGCACGCCCAATTTTTCAGTTTTTTATTTGTTAAAAAAAATTGAAATATCCAATAAATGTCGTTCCACTTCATGATTGTGTCCCACTTGTTGTTAATTCTTCACAAAAAAATACAGTTTTATATCTTTATGTTTGAAGCCTGAAATGTGGCAAAAGGTCGCAAAGTTCAAGGGGGCCGAATACTTTCGCAAGGCACTGTACATATGAGATGAGCAATGTCGGGTATGTAAACATTATATGAAGTGGCATTGTTTAAAGTGGCTAGTGATACATTTATTACATCAATTTTTCCATTATTAAAATGGCTGGAGTTCAGTCAGTATGTTGGCAGCAGCCACTCAATGTTAGTGGTGGCTGTTTAACAGTCTGATGGCCTTGAGATAGAAGCTGTTTTTCAGTCTCTTGGTCCTAGCTTTGATGCACCTGTACTGACCTCGCCTTCTGGATGATAGCGGGGTGAACAGGCAGTGGCTTGGGTGGTTGTTGTCCTTGATGATCTTTTTGGCCTTCCTGTGACATCGGGTGGTGTAGGTGTCCATGAAGGGCAGGTAGTTTGCCCCCGGTGATGCGTTGTGCAGACCTCACCACCCTCTGGAGAGCCTTACGGTTGTGGGCGGAGCAGTTGCCGTACCAGGCGGTGATACAGCCCGACAGGATGCTCTCGATTGTGCATGTGTAAAAGTTTGTGAGTGTTTTTGGTGACAAGCCAAATTTCTTCAGCCTCCTGAGGTTGAAGAGGCGCTGCTGCGCCTTCTTCACGATGCTGTCTGTGTGGGTGGACCAATTCAGTTTGTCTGTGATGTGTACGCCGAGGAACTTAAAACTTACCACCCTCTCCACTACTGCTCCATCGATGTGGATAGGGGGGTGTTCCCGCTGCCGTTTCCTGAAGTCTACGATAATCTCCTTTGTTTTGTTGACGTTGAGTGTGAGGTTATTTTCCTGACACCACACTCCGAGGGCCCTCACCTCCTCGCTGTAGGCCGTCTCGTCGTTGTTGGTAATCAAGCCTCCCACTGTTGTGTCGTCCGCAATCTTGATGATTAAGTTGGAGGCGTGCATGGCCACGCAGTCGTGGGTGAACAGGGAGTACAGGAGAGGGCTGAGAACGGACCCTTGTGGGGCCCCCATGTTGAGGATCAGCGGGGTGGTGATGTTGTTACCTACCCTTACCACCTGGGGGCGGCCCGTCAGGAAGTCCAGTACCCAGATGCAGAGGGAGGAGTTGAGACCCAGGGTCTCAAGCTTGATGAGTTTGGAGGGTACTATGGTGTTAAATGGGGAGCTGTAATCGATGAACAGCATTCTCACGTAGGTATTCCTCTTGTCCAGATGGGTTAGGGCAGTGTGCAATGTGATTGCGATTGCGTCGTCTGTGGACCTATTCGGGCGGTAAGCAAATTGGAGTGTGTCTAGGGTGTCAGGTAGGGTGGAGGTGATAACGTCCTTGACTAGTCTCTCAAAGCACTTCATGATGACGGAAGTGAGTGCTACGAGGCGGTAGTCATGGTTGTATAGTAGTTCATAGAGAGGACCAGAGAGAGGTTACCCCTAACCTATAGAGAGGACCAGAGAAATATGAACCCTAACCCATAGAGAGGATCAGAGAGATATTAACCCTAACCCATAGAGAGGTTAACCCTCACCCATAGAGAGGATCAGAGAGATATTAACCCTAACCCATAGAGAGGACCAGAGAGAGGTTAACCCTAACCCATAGAGAGGACCAGAGAGAGGTTAACACTAACCCATAGAGAGGTTAAACCTAACCCATAGAGAGGATCAGAGAGAGGTTAACCCTAACCCATAGAGAGGACTAGAGAGATATTAACCCTAACCCATAGAGAGGACCAGAGAGAGGTTAACCCTAACCCATAGAGAGGTTAACCCTAACCCATAGAGAGGATCAGAGAGAGGTTAACCCTAACCCATAGAGAGGACTAGAGAGATATTAACCCTAACACATAGAGAGGACCAGAGAGAGGTTAACCCTAACCCATAGAGAGGTTAACCCTAACCCATAGAGAGGATCAGAGAGAGATTAACCCTAACCCATAGAGAGGACCAGAGAGATATTAACCCTAACCCATAGAGAGGACCAGAGAGAGGATAACCCTAACCCATAGAGAGGTTAACCTTAACCCATAGAGAGGTTAACCCTAACCCATAGAGAGGTTAACCCTAGCCCATAGAGAGGTTAACCCTAACCCATAGAGAGGTTAACCCTAACCCATAGAGAGGTTAACCCTAACCCATAGAGAGGATCAGAGAGAGGTTAACCCTAACCCATAGAGAGGTTAACCCTAACCCATAGAGAGGTTAACCCTAACCCATAGAGAGGTTAACCCTAACCCATAGAGAGGTTAAACCTAACCCATAGAGAAGTTAACCCTAACCCATAGAGAGGTTAACCCTAACCCATAGAGAGGATCAGAGAGAGGTTAACCCTAACCCATAGAGAGGTTAACCCTAACCCATAGAGAGGTGAACCCTAACCCATAGAGAGGTTAACCCTAACCCATAGAGAAGTTAACCCTAACCCATAGAGAGGTTAACCCTAACCCATAGAGAGGTTAACCCTAACCCATAGAGAGGATCAGAGAGAGGTTAACCCTAACCCATAGAGAGGTTAACCCTAACCCATAAAGAGGTGAACCCTAACCCATAGAGAGGTTAACCCTAACCCATAGAGAGGTTAACCCTAACCCATAGAGAGGTTAACCCTAACCCATAGAGAGGTGAACCCTAACCCATAGAGAGGTTAACCCTAACCCATAGAGAGGTTAACCCTAACCCATAGAGAGGTGAACCCTAACCCATAGAGAGGTTAACCCTAACCCATAGAGAGGTTAACCCTAACCCATAGAGAGGATCAGAGAGAGGTTAACCCTAACCCATAGAGAGGTGAACCCTAACCCATAGAGAGGTTAACCCTAACCCATAGAGAAGTTAACCCTAACCCATAGAGAGGTTAACCCTAACCCATAGAGAGGATCAGTGAAATGTCTGCTTCAATTAAACGCTGGCTCTTAATGAATTATTTTACAAGGTTACTTTGAAATACCATGAATTATTTACGAGTTTAGCGTTAGAAGCTGAGAGCTGTTAGCTGGCCAGCACAAAATCAGTCAACAACTTCTGGAGTACAGACCCCGAGAAATTGTCCGAACTCCAGTGGCAAAAGAAAGAACTGCCAAAAAAATGCACAGTGAAAGAGGAGAATGATTATTCGGTATTCGGTTATTCGAAATAGAGGAATACTACGACAAAAGGAATGTGACACGGTGTGCACACGATAACACATTAGTGAAGGAAATTAAGAAATGTATTAAAATGATGGAAGGGAATACTGGAATTAAACAATTCACTATGCAAATGATGCATTAAGGCAAATAAACGCTTGGCTCAAATAGAAGCTCTCTCTAATAAAGTGCCTGTTGTGTTCAGTATTTTAAGTTGGTGTCGGGCAATTGAAAGGTTGCCAGTTCGAATTTACGAGTCGACGAGGTGATAAAAATGTGTTGATCTGCCCTTGAACAGGGCACTTAACCCTAATTGCTCCAGGGTCGCCGTCAATAATGGCTGATCGCCTCCGGGGGAGTGGGATATGGTGACCCTGGCCGTGACCCCACTCTCCGAGGGTGTCTCAGGGGGAGTGGGATATGCAAAAACACATTTCCATTTTACACCACACACTTGTATATGCGTGAAACAGTATAAATATAAGCACCGCCTATTTGACCTTTGACCTACGATGGGGAAGGGAAACGAGGGGTAAAAAAAACAAGCTTGAAAGGAAAGCTACAGTATGGACCTTAGGGACACACAGTGTGGTGGCTTTGACAGATGTAGTTCATATAATTATTCACATTTCCTGTTGCTGCAGGATTATTTCCCTGCTGTAGCGAACTGGCTCAAATTAAGATCCTACATCTGTAGTGGGTCTTCCAAGAGTGAGATGTGTCGGGCAGGTGTGTGTGTTCTTGTGTTTGTGTGTCAGAGTGTGTGTGTGTGTGTGTGTGTGTGTGTGTGTGTGTGTGTGTCAGTGTGTGTGTGTGAGTGTCAGTGTGTGTGTGTCAGAGTGTGTGTGTGTGTGTGTCAGAGTGTGTGTGTGTGTCAGAGTGTGTTCGTGTGCATCTGCCCGTGTGTGTGTGTGTGTAAAAAGGGGAATGTACCCATGCGAGCACACACACGCACACACACACACACACACACACACACACACACACACACACACACACACACACACACACACACACACACACACACAAAGGGATGCGCACAAACACACGTACAGTCTATATATTTGTTCTGACGTGATGAATATCAGGGCTTAGCAAACTTTTCTTAGATGTACTGCTCTGTTGTCACTGTTACTTTAGCTCTTTCCTTCTCTCTGCAGAATGAATGCAGAGATTTTGCCCGAGGTGAATTGTTCTCTTCAGTCCATTATTCTCCAGATTAAAACAAGCGATGGTACCAGGGCCAGCGTACGCCGCTAAGCTTTGTCTGATAGGCTGGCTGTCTAGACGCCCCATACCAATTATCTACTGTAAATACAATCAATCATTTCGCTCAAAGGCTTTTGTTTATTCAATTCTATTCACCACGTATCCACATGACAACATAAACACAAAATAAACACCTGACATCCATGGCGACTTGAACAGAGACAGTAGTATGTACTGTTATCTGTGTTATCTGTGTATCTGTGCAGATCTCAGCGGGTCAAATGATTCGGGAACTACGCTCCTCGTCAGTTTTGTCTGTCCACTCGCTGTGTCACATCCGTTAGGGTTGAACCGGAGTCCACTCAAATCAAATCAAATCAAATCTCTTTGCCTCATGGCAAAATGTGCAGAATTGCAGGAAGTTAGCTGTTTGTCCCCCCCCCCCAAAAAAAATGTCTGCAGTCCCACCCACCAATGAATGTTTGGCTACGCTGCTACTCTGGTTAAACCCTAACAGGCACTAGAGACGTTTGATTTGATTGGACATCGGTTCAACCCTAACAGGCACTAGAGACATTTGATTTGAGTTGAAATCGGTTCAACCCAAACAGCCACTAGAGACATTTGCTTAGGGCGCAAAAGAAAAAGTCTCTGTGGACAAGTCACAGACCTGAAGTCATCATCAGAACCACAGCACATCACAGGTGACACGGAGTCAGAACCTTCAGATCTCAATATAGAGAGAGATCAATCTTTCATGAGTTCATAATCTCTTATTTATGACTACCCTATATCCTCTTTTTATTGCGGTTCCATGGCAGGCAAGCAGATGGACCCTTCGGTGACAATAGCGTCTGCCTAACTCTGCCTCGGTCCCCAGCCGTACGGCTACAGCCCAGCCACCCCGACCTTGTAACGCTGCAGGCAAAGTTAAGTCTCCAACTACAGAGCTTGTTATATTACAGGTGTATGATCAGGAGGCTCTGTTCTGTTGTGAGTGACTCCTCCACCCTCTCTCTGGGTGATCTGTTTATTATGGTTAAGCTAAGCACGGAGAATATAAGATCAGATAGGAATATTTCTCTTTTGAAAAGGCTATCACCCTCATTGGGGATTGGTTGGTTATGTTGGGCACTACAATCTAGATTAATTATATTGTCTGCAATATCACACCCAATGTAACGGTTTTCTGTATGTGAAGGAGAGTCGGACCAAAATGCGGCGTGTAGATTGCGATCCATGTTTATTAAACAAACAAAACACGAATCTAAATACAAACACTACAAAACAATAAACGTAACGAAAACCAAAACAGCCTATACTAGCGTAAACTAACACAGAATAAGGACATCAAGACAATAAGGACATCAAGACAATAAGGACATCAAGACAATAAGGACATCAAGACAATAAGGACATCAAGACAATAAGGACATCAAGACACTAAGGACAATCACCCACGACAAACTCAAAGAATATGGCTGCCTAAATATGGTTCCCAATCAGAGACAACGATAAACACCTGCCTCTGATTGAGAACCACTTCAGACAGCCATAGACTTAGCTAGAACACCCCACTAGCTACGATCCCCATACATACACACCACATACAAAAACCCATGCCACACCCTGGCCTGACCAAATAAATAAAGATAAACACAAAATACTTCGACCAGGGCGTGACACCCAAACCATCTGTTAGCTATTGTATAACCTTTCATTTCCCGAACGTTGCTATAAAACATTTTTTAAAGAAACATATTCTACAGTCAGGTGGAATATTTTCTTTCTCTGCTGCCCAAATAGTGTTGATGTCAAATCTGTACCGTTTTTTTTTAAACGTTTTTCGACGACCAGGATTTGTAGCCGGTTCAAAAATGTAATTTGTCTCACAGTTACAGTTCATGTAGCACAATTAGAATTTTTAAAAGTATGTAATATTTCCAATTATAATTTTTTATTAAAAAAAGGGTTTTATCCTGTAATTTGCATTGCTGTGTTTCATTGGCCGATGCATTCCAAAATCATGAATTTAATACATTTATTTAGTAGTTGTTGTTTATTTATACAGGGAACACCCAGAACACCTGTTGGGCCCATCTGTCCTCTTCCTGTCCTTAGTGATGAGTGATTGGCAATAAAGCTTGATTGGTAACTAGGCTACCTGGCGAGAACCAGTGGGATGAGCTATGGGGGTTCTACTCTTCATGCTGGTGAAGTTGAAAGAAGAGAGGAGAGATGGAGTTGGAAGACTCTCTCTCTCTCTCTCTACATGGTGATCTAACGCTCAGAATGAATGGCTCAGTGAGACCCTGCCGTCAGATCAGGAAACATTGCTCTAAATGTACAATGTGCCACACATTATTTACAGTATGTTTTTCTTACACTTGCCATTGCACTTCTGCCAAAATAACATAATATCAGGTTACCACAGGATAAATGGGAAATATGTCTTCATTTGTACCATTGTTAAAAATCAGCAAGCGTCAGCAAACACAGGTTTATGATTTGAACTTATTTGTTCATCAAAAACACATTCAGCTATCTATTTAGGTATCTTCTCATCTCGGTCTCTGAGGAACCAGGCATTGCGTGCGTTTACAAACAATTAAAATTGAATGGCAGCATCTGGTGGTGAGGATGGTGGCAGCAATCACATACAGATGTGACAGTGTCGCAGAAGAGAGAGAAAGACATGGATGGAGATTGAGAGACAGACAGAGCATTGGGGGGAGAGAGGGTGAAGAGAGAGAGCATCAGGGGAGTAGGAGAGAGAGAGAGAGAGAGAGCATCAGGGGAGTGGGGGAGAGAGAGAGAGAGAGAGAGAGAGAGAGAGAGAGAGAGAGAGCATCAGGGGAGTGGGGGAGAGAGAGAGAGAGAGAGAGAGAGAGAGAGAGCATCAGGGGAGTGGGGAGAGAGAGAGAGAGAGAGAGAGAGAGAGAGAGAGAGAGAGAGAGAGAGAGAGAGAGAGCATCAGGGGAGTGGGGGAGTGGAGGAGAGAGAGAGAGAGAGAGAGAGAGAGAGAGAGAGAGAGAGAGAGCGAGCGAGCATCAGGGGAGTGGGGGAGAGAGAGAAACTCTATGGTGGTTTAGTTAGTTTACAGGTTTAGGTACCAACGTTCAGGGGCCTGTCAGAATACAAACACACAGCATCTCTCAACCACTTGTTGTACTTTTACACTGAACCAAGGAGATACACCGGTTTCCCCAGGGATAATGCAGGAATCGAAGCAATTAAAGAGTATGAGTGTTTCTCTTGTGGGGTTCTCCTCCTCTTCTGACATGATTTGCTCCAAAGAATTGAACTATTAATGAGTTAGTTTGTAGGCCTAACAATTTATGCTGTGCTAGTTTAATCCTGAGATGTCTAAACCCTTGAAATTAAGATAAATGGTGAGCTTTGCTGATGTTGATGGGAAGTGACAAAGTACAAAATGATGATCCCACGACCTACTTTACATTCGGGACGTTGTTGGGATTCTCTCACTGGTACATTGACAGCTTAGTGTTGCTGTAGGAAAGTGCTGGCCTAGAATCACATTTTGTTGACTTACTATTTTGTCTGTACGTGACATTTGCCGATTGTCATTAGGCCAGAATTGATACGTCCTCTTCATGTCTGTGCGCGTCTCGGTGTCAGCCACTCATCTCTGCCTTGGCAAAATGTCAGTATTCTGGTCGAATCACATCGCATTTTGGAACGTAGGCTATACCACCCGTTTTCCAATTCCACTCTTGGGTGGCAGAATGACTTTGACTTTCCTCCAGGTCTGAGGACAAACACCTTCCTCTGGCCTCAGATTAAAAATATGACAGATAGGAGTGGTTATAGAGTCAGCTACCATCCTCAGTAACTTTCCATCTAAGTTGTCAATGCCAGGAGGTTTGTCGTTATTGATGGATAACAATAATTCTTCCACCTCTCCCACACTAACTTGACATTATTATTATTTTTTTTTATGTATGAATACGATGGCTCACTGTTTGTTGTTGGCATTTCCTGCCCACTTTGCCACTTGAAGTAATCATTAAAGTATTTGGCTCTGAATATATTCAGCAACACCTCCCCCATAAGCCTTCCTGTCCCTTCTATAAATGTAGTTATATCTTGCTACTGCTGTATCATCAAAGGAATTATCTAAGTGAGTCTCAGCAATGGCTGTTATTTGATGTTAAGTTATTGATTTCATGAAGTTTATTTCTAAGTCTACCGATATAATTCTTCTTAGGGATCGGCGTCCGGTCAACGGGACAGTTGTAAATCATGCAGCGCCTTGTGTCCCCTTTACAGATTTTAGAGAAACAACAAATATGGGTTGTTTTCAGCCCTTTCCTGGATAGCTTATCAGAGGTAGACATAACATGTCAATTTCCTGTTGAGAGTTAGAATCACTTAATACACAAAGTACAACTTCTAAATGTGGTTTTGTATCAGCAGGTTTTCTCTTATGGCAGTCATTGACACAATTTTTTCAATGACGGCCTAGGAACAGTGGGTTAACTGCCTGTTCAGGGGCAGAACAACAGATTTGTACCTTGTCAGCTCAAGGGTTTGAACTTGCAACCTTCCTGTTACTAGTCCAACGCTCTAACCACTAGGCTACCCTGCCACCCCAATGTCAGCTAAACATATATATATTTTTAAATTGCTTGGCAAGATCGTCTAGACAGCTTTCTAAACCTTACCGAATCACCAAATCTCGCATAGGGCCCCCAAAAGGCTAGGGTTCACATCATAACAGTGAAAAAACATATACACTGCCCAGTATGTGAAAGGTCTTACACACATCAGCTAATAAGTTGGAGTAGGTCTGTAGAGACAAACAGCAGCAAAGAGCTACTTATGAAATAAGCTTATGCTTTATGCTCTTAACTGTTGTAGGGTCACACTCTATCTCCCAATACACTGAGTGCATGCTTACAGGGATTTATCATCTTTATTACATACACACCACAAGTACTAAACACACTATATCTCCCAATACACTGAGCACATGCTTACAGGGATTTATCATCTTTATTACATACACACCACGAGTACTAAACACACTCTATCTCCCAATACACTGAGCGCATGCTTACAGGGATTTATCATCTTTATTACATACACACCACGAGTACTAAACACACTCTATCTCCCAATACACTGAGCGCATGCTTACAGGGATTTATCATCTATATTACATACACCACGAGTACTAAACACACTCTATCTCCCAATACACTGAGCGCATGCTTACAGGGATTTATCATCTTTATTACATACACACCACGAGTACTAAACACACTCTATCTCCCAATACACTGAGCGCATGCTTACAGGGATTTATCATCTATATTACATACACACCACGAGTACTAAAAGATAATCAAAATCAGTTTGGAAATTAATTGAAATAAATGAATTATAATCGTTGCAATTTTACTATACTTTGACAGAATGTAAAATATTTACATTCATTTTCTCTTCTCAAACTGTAAATCTATTTTATATAGTTTGTTATTTTAAAAACGATGTTGCTTATTTTTTTGTCACTTTTGCTGTTCTTCTTCTTGTCCTATTTCCGAAGGCCTTATTTGAAGCCATCCTACTTGTCTCAGAGTATTATTAAAGTTTTCACATGTAGAGAGGAGAGAAGAGAAGTCCTCAAACTAAGTTTAGCGCTGTGGTTCAGCTGGTGTCACAGTAATCTGCTTTCTCTCCTAGTGGAATATGATGTATGACCATCTGCTTTCCCAATGAGTTTACAAAGAAATGAGACCCTGATCTCCTCTGGCAAAGATTATCAACTCTCTATGTCTCTCTCTTGTTATGTCTCTCTCTCTCTCTCTCTCTCTCTCTCTCTCTCTCTAGAGAGAGAGAGAGATAGAGAGAAGGACGCAGAGAGAGAGAGAGAGAGAGAGAGAGAGAGAGAGAGAGAGAGCGAGAAGGGTCTGGAGAGAGAGAGAGAGAGAGCAAGAGAGCGAGAAGGGTCTGGAGAGGTGGGAAAGGCAGTTAGCCAGCTAGTGACACCGCCAACCCGCCGACTTCCTCTGAATAATGGCAAACAAACAAAAGGGTGATGAAAGCCCAATCTTTCAGTAACAAGGTTTCCCCCCTGCTAATGCTGACGTGCAGTTGCCAGTTCCCACACGGAAGGTCATTACTGCATGAGGTGGTAAATAGCATGTTGAAGAATAGGTGTCTAAGTTGACCTTCATTTATTTTTTTATTTTTTTACATATTACCATGCAATCACACACAGAACAATGAGAGGGAAAAGAGGGTTTATTTTCCTAATTAAACCTGTTGTTATGACACTGGTTAAAGGGACAGATGAGGGAATTTGTTAGCTTGTCACTGATATCATTATATTCTATATCATTACACATTCTATATCATTATATTCTATATCATTACACATTCTATATCATTATATTCTATATCATTACACATTCTATATCATTATATTCTATATCATTACACATTCTATATCATTACACATTCTATATCATTATATTCTATATCATTACACATTCTATATCATTATATTCTATATCATTACACATTCTATATCATTATATTCTATATCATTACACATTCTATATCATTATATTCTATATCATTACACATTCTATATCATTACACATTCTATATCATTATATTCTATATCATTACACATTCTATATCATTACACATTCTATATCATTATATTCTATATCATTACACATTCTATATCATTACACATTCTATATCATTACACATTCTATATCATTATATTCTATATCATTACACATTCTATATCATTATATTCTATATCATTACACATTCTATATCATTACACATTCTATATCATTACACATTCTATATCATTATATTCTATATCATTACACATTCTATATCATTATATTCTATATCATTACACATTCTATATCATTATATTCTATATCATTACACATTCTATATCATTATATTCTATATCATTACACATTCTATATCAGTATATTCTATATCATTACACATTCTATATCATTATATTCTATATCATTACACATTCTATATCATTACACATTCTATATCATTACACATTCTATATCATTATATTCTATATCATTACACATTCTATATCATTACACATTCTATATCATTATATCACCTCTAACTTGCTTGGTCAAGGGACTGGCTGGGATTGAG